>NC_134383.1:5538766-5689972 GCF_035582795.1 Mycteria americana
TGGAGGAAATATGTTAAATTTAAACTGCAGGTGACCTTGAGAAAAGGCATGGATGGGGGTGTTGAGGGGATGGCTTCCTTATATTTTTTTTTTTTCACCGTCCCCTTTTGCAGCTTGTTGTGACTGGGAAGAGCGTCGGTGCAGGGGGGAAGGAGGCAGATGTGTGGGGTTATCGTAGCCCCGAGGTTGTTGCCCTCCCAGCGAGGGCGGGGGCTGCCCTCCGTCTGTATCGCTTCCCATTAGCAGGCAGGGCAGCGTGGGGAACAAGCCGGGGCGGGGGGGCGGGCAGGTTTCTCCCCAAAAGGGAGAAAGCTCAGGGATGTTAAAAAAGAAAAAATCAAAAAGCAAGTACGTATTTAAATGGGAAGATAAACTGCATGAGAAACAAGTCAGTAGAAGGACCCAAGTCAGGAGATGGGGTTTGGAGTGTGCCGCTCATCTTCCAATTTCCGCTGTTACCTTCTGCCTTGAGCTAGGTAAAACAGGCTCGATGCTGCGTATATCAGCCTGGCGACAGCAGAGCCGGTCCCGTTGTGTGCCCCTGCAATGCAGGAGGAGGACGGAGCCTGGCCGGCATTGCTCGCTGCCTTAGAGGTTGGAGCGTTGTGCTCTGCAGGTGGCTGCATCCCAGCGCCCTCGGCGTGTGCTCCCAGCACGTCTGCAAAGGGCTTTGGCTTCAGGGACCTGCGGGATGAAAGGTGCCATAGAAACACGAGTTTTATTAATACTGTGGAAGGTTGCCAGTCATAATTAAAGCCGTGAGAAGCTTGGCGGTTTCACTTCGCGGAGCTTGGTACAAATATTTCTGCTGGGTTTCATCCGCGCTGCTTTGTAGCCACGTGGTTTCACCTTGCGCTGCCGAGCTGCATGAGGTCTCCTCGAAGAACTTGGTGAGCCCTTGTCAAGGTGCAGCAGGGCAGGTCTTACGTGATGTGAACGCTGACGAGCCAGCCAAGTTTGCTCTCAGTGGGCCACGGTTTGGTTGCAAAGTTAGGATAAATTGGATGGGAGTGAAGTAACTTGGAGAAGCCAGTCAAGTAGCACCTTGTGTGGGATTTCACCAGCATGTTTCCCGCATATTTCTCTCTGTCTCAGAGAGGAGGAGTGTGGGGAAGGAGGTGGGGAAGGAGCAGACTAAGAAGAGGAGGCAACCTTTCATATCTGCATAGAGATCTCTCTCCTCCTTCCCCACTCTTGCAGCAAGCCATCTGCTGCGGCTCAGCAGGCTTTAGCCCAGTCAAACTGGTTTCCCCCCCCCCCCCACTTTGTAAACCATTGCTTGCAAATGCAGGCAGGTGTAATCATATTGGTTATAAACACATCGTTTTGGAGGATCTCTTTGCAAACGTAGTTTCTCTAGGGACTTAGGGTTAGCTTCATGGCACCTGGATTTAGCCCTCTAAAAGTCCAGTCCATGGTAGGTGCCTAGGTTCCTCCGTAGCCACTAGAGAGGCATGGGTGACCCAAGAGTTACCGCTCACTTTTTGCATCTCTCTGTTGGCGGTAGAGGAAACTTGGAGGATTTGCTCGACTGGGCACCTAACGTTTGGAAGGCAAAAGCTGGATGAGGTGACCCTTGGTGGGGTTTTAGGAGGGGATCTTCTTCCTATTTGAGCAAAATCTGAATGGAGGGACCAACCGAGAGCTCTCTTTGGGCTCCTACCCTTGAACTTTGAAGTTGACTTTAATCAGCTCCTGAGGAATTGTCCAGTCCTTGGTGTACTCCAGGGAATGGAGATGATGGCTTAACCTCAGTACGACAGGAACATCTGGTACAGGATATAGTAACTATGATATCATACTTATGACAACGGACAGATCATCCACAAGATGGTGAGAGGCTTAGAAGTCCTCTCTCATCCACACTGTTGAGGCCAGCCTGTTGGATCCAGCCTACAGACACAGTCCCGCTGCTCTTCCCCTCTGTTCTGCGAGTTAAAGATATCCCCGAGCGGTGCAACGATGGTTTGAAGGTGGGTTTCTTGAGAGCGCCGCCTTCTTCCTCAACGACGGCTTCCCAGCCGCCTGCAGCGGGGTTAAAAATGGAGAAAGAGACGAAGAGCTCTTTCCATCTGTTGCCCACCTCTCCTTGCAAATCAGATGGGAAGGCGGCACAGCGACTGCCTGCATTGCGGCACCCCTCCCCGCTGCAGGCAGAGCAAAGGGGGCACAGCTGAAAGCGTGCCCGTGGGAGTCTTGATGGTGAGGGTGCGGGCATGCGAGATATTTTTAACGCTGTTCCCCGAACGTGCAGTCGGCACCGGCAGAAAGTGCCAGATTGCCAGCCCGGCCAAGAATTTCGGGCTTGCGAATCGTCGGGGAGGGAGCCGAGGCGTGAATTCAGCATGCCACGCTTTTTCCCAGAGGCGTGCACACCGTGCGGGAACCTCCTGGCTGCACGGAGAGGGTTGGAGCATCCCTCGATAGGCAAGTCCTCCTGCGCCACGCGGAGGACATCCCTGTTTGCCCCATGCGTGGGCTTCGGGGCAGCCTTCCCCTCCAAAATGTCCCCTGTTCTGCAAATACCCTCTCCTCGGTGGCCGTGCAGCGGGGTGGGACCTGTGGCCTCAGCCCATCTTGGGTCCTTGGGGATGGTTAATGTGGTGAAGCGGTGCCAGCCTAGCCAGGGTTTTGCTGTTTCTCCCCCAGAACGGGACAGCTGACAGCCGGGAGCTGAAGTGGAGCTGGCTGCTTCCTCTGCTCCGGCAGAAATGGGCTTTTTGCTTGTTCCTGACCTAGAAATCGGGCCAGCCACCTAGAGGTGAAAAGCTCTGCAGCCTGTTCCCCATCCCCGGAGCCTTTTAATCTTCTGAGCTGAAGATCTTTTGATCTGAGCAGCTCTGTAGCACAGCCCAGTCTGGCCAGGTGGTGTTGAATGTTTAAAAACCCTCGGCTGCTCTCGCTACGGGGGAGCGACGCAGGCTTAAAAACGGGTCTGCGGTTCCTGCCGTGGCCGGGTGGTGTGTCGGGGAGGAGGGGGAGGACGATGACACCTGCCAAACGCCTTGGGTGCCAGTTAGCAGTCTAATATCTAAAGGTTGTTCCTGTGCTGTTACTCGGAGCAGTGCCTCAGGCTACAGCAGCATCCCTGGGGCTTGGGGCTGCTCTCCCGCGACGGAGCACCCGTGCATCCATGCCTGCTGACCCCTTAGGAAACCCCTGCCTGCTTCTCAAGCTGGTCAGCGGCACTTGGGTATCTCCAAGTATGGGGATAAAGGCTTGGAAAAACCGCTGAGGATCGGGAACTGCTGTCCCCGAGTCGGCTGGGCGCTGGCTGTTTTGCTGGGGCTTGCGGGAAGAGGCAGCCCCCTTGGCTGCACCCCCCCCAGATTGTGCTCCTTGCTCCGTGGCTGTCCCCGAACCCTGGAGAAGAAAGCTCATGGGCGGAGAGTCTGGCAGCTGATGCCGTGTCCTTAGAGCCACCTCAAAAAACTTCGTTTCTAGCCTCCAAAGCTGCACATTGGAGCTACCTCTTCAGCAGCAAGGAGTATTTTTTGGAGAGCTGTTATCTGCCTGCTCCTGTGTGCACCGAATGGCATTTGAGCTGCCGAGATGTTTGTCTAATGCCTTCTCTGCGTAAGCGCTTTTCTTGCTGCAAATAGGCACCGTTTGCTGGCAGCTCGGAGTGGTTTTAGGGGATGCTTACGTGGCTCGAGGAGGGAGCTGTGGCCTGGCAGGGCACAACCTTGGACTCTGACCTTACGGCATCTTTGCACAACACTTGCTGCCTAATGAGGCTTAGGCGGCCGCTTTAGTGCTGCGTGGCAGATCGTTGCAGGAAGATCAGCTATTATTGGAGTCGGTGCAGATGATTCGAGTGATGATTTGCTTCTCTTGCAAAATACAATTAGTCACTTCCACCAGCGCAAGGGAGAGCAAGGGCTTGAACTATTTGTGGCTTCAAGCTGAGGAAGCTGAAGAGCGAGTCCTCCTGCACCTCCGCCCCTGGTCTGGACAACTCCGGACGAGCTTTGCCTCCCAGTGGCTTTCGTTGCTGATACTCGAATCGTGCTCCGTGTTATGCATCCACCTTTTTAGCACTCTTATATTTGCAGTTGTGCCCCGGGTGTCGGGTGAGGTGGTGGAGGCAGAGGATGGGCGTTGATGGAGCCAACGGGGTTCATCAATGATATGGCAGCAGTGCGGAAGGGGGAGAGAGAAACCACTTGCCAGAATCCAGCACGGGGGGGGCTGTTATTTTGTTGTTCACTAGACTGAACAAAGGCTGTACGCAGTTGTATTTCTCCCCTTCCCTCTGACTGGTGGGGATGCGATGGTTTGGGCTCAGCCCTGCCCTCTGTGCCGTTGCCAGCTCTGCACCCGGGACCGTTTCTCTCCTCGGCGGGAGCTAAGGAGCAACTTTGTCAGCTGGCAAGCTGCCTCCTCGCTTCGCAAAGGCACGCTGGCTGCAGCTTTGCTCATTTGTAGGTGAGCTCTGGCTCGACTGGAGCCAGTGGAGTGATGCACCGTGCCAAGAAGTTGCTTGGGTGAGATTTTTTCCCGTTTTGGTACCCAGTGTTGGGTGCCTTAAAGGAGCCTTCCTCTCTCTGCACTGCGCTTTGCCTTTAAGCATGCCTGGTTGTTAGTTGCTGGCAGTACGAAAGTACCTCAAGTCAATTGGTGTTTCTGAAAACCTTAATTAAGTGCTTTTTGCTTCTATGGAGCCCCTGCCCTTAAAAAACAGCCTTGAAATTGCAAGACGTTACCGACAGCTTAAGGTTTCTTTATCATCTTAACTTTCTGCTTACAGTTTCTTCCTTGCTAGAGCAGCCAGTTGTCCCCCCTTTCTTCCATGCCTGCCAACCGCTGCTTCCCCTGGGATCTCCTTGGGATCTCCCCAGAAGGGCTGCATGCATCCCATCCCTCCTGAAAGCTTTCCACCCCCGAGCCCTGCCGCGTTGGTTGCAAAGCCAGGGTGGGGTGTTTATGCTAGCGGGGTGCGCTGAGGTCTGCGGGCTCCTGGGGCTTTGGCGTGCGCGGCATCTTTGGGCCGCGTTTGGCGTCGTGCTGAGATCTGGATCCAGGTGAGATTAGCAGGGTTTCTACTTTCCTTCGGCCTCCCTTTCCCCGGCGTGGGCACGTACCCCATCCCGATGCCGTGATGCACACCGCTGTTACCGGCCCTCCTGCCCCGGCTGCATCGGTTGTCTTAATTCTCCCCTCCTCCTCCTCCTCTCTTCTTATTATAGCAGTCATATTGTTTTAAGCTGTAACCACGGTGCATTGTGAGTTTGCATAAAGGACGTGTTGTGGAAGGGAATTGTATTGTATATACTGGCTGCGTGCTTCCTTTTAAACTATACCCCTGTCACCAGGCAGCTTTCTACAGGTTGGTTGCTGAGTGAACAGCTGAGAACCTGTGGGAAGACCCAAATGGCACTTAAATTATATTTGCTCTTTGATTTCGAAGACATTTAGTACCATTTAATAGAATCAGAATGCAATTTAACTCTGCCAAGTGGGGGAGGCTGCCTCGGGAGAAGTGACACTGCCATAGCTGGGGAAACAAAAATTTAAGTGAGCAAAACAGCAGGGTCGCGTTTACTATCCGGATAATTATTATTAAATAAAGAGCAGAGTGGGACTGTGTCTATCAGCTTCCCCGTGCACTCGAAATGGCATTAACCACTTCGGTGCTGTGCGATGCTCTGGGTTAGCTGCACCGGGGGGGACACCCGGAGACACGGCATCTGAAGAGGCTGTTGCGGTGGCGTGTCGATCGTCAGCCAGAATTAACCTGGGAGCTTTTAACCGGAGCCTGATTTTAGTGCGTACAGCGTTGCTATACCAGCAGCTCTCCTAATGCTCCCGTTACCCCGGCTGGGCTGGCTCCCCCGAGCACGCGGCAGCACCACTTTAATGCCAATATACTTTTCTCCACCAGGCGCTGGTTATTAAAAAAAATAATGCAGGAAAAGGGACATTTCTCCAAGACGTGAGCTGTGCTGACCAGGCTCTCCAGCACATCTAGGAGACAGCACTGCGGGGACGTCTGTCTTTCCTGCCTCCCTGGTTTCTGCTTAAAGGATGGTGAAGACTTCTTGTTTGACTTTAGGCAATCTTTTTTCTCTCCCCCCCCATTATAATCCCCCCCCCCCCGTTTTTTCCTGGGTTTTTGGGGTTTTTTTTGTTCGTTTTGGGGTTTTGGGAGGTTTTTTTGTGGTTTTTTTTTTTTGCTTGCTTGCCTGTTTGTTTGTTTACTTTAAACTGGCCATTTCAGCCATCAGGAATTCTTCAGGTTTGGCAGCACCAAGTTCTCTGCAGGCTGCAAAAGCCGGGTGAGGAGCAGTTCAGCCTGGCCCCAGCAGCTCGAGCTGGCTGCCTGGCAGTGTCCTGCTTAATTTAAGGTTTTTGCGGGCAGGTCTCCAATGCAGCGAGACAACGCTGTGGGCAGACTATTTCTAGCCGTTGTTCCCTGCCTGTATAAAGGAGATAATAGCACTTCCCTGCCTCACGAGGGGTTTGTGGAGGACAAGTCTATTAAAGATTGTGAGGTGCTAAAGATGCTTTACTGATTGGGGCCATACAAGTAGCTGAGGTATCTCGTTTAGGAAAAGGTTTGCAGTTGAGAAATCAGAAGATTGTCTTTTTTATTGCCTACCAGCTCTGCCTGGCACCTGGAAATCAAATTGAGTTGTTAAAATTTGTTTTTGCCTGAAAAAAAATTACAGTAAACTGGGAGATAACATATGTGTGGTGACGATACATTGCATTTCTCAAGCGTGTTTCGGCTAATAGCCCCAAAGCTTCTTACGCAGCAGGGGAACATGCCCAAGTTGCAGACATGGAAACTGAGGCACTGAGAATTGAGGTGATGGTGTTCACCTACGCCACGAGGACGTGGGAGCGGTCTTACCCTTAGCCCTTAGCATCCTCCAGACCCAACTGCCCAGGAGAGCAGCTGGTGGACCAGCAGGTCCATAGACCCCAGGATGTGTTGGATGGATGAGAGTTGTGGGGAGGAAAGATCCCCCCAAATGGTCAGCAATCATCTTCTGGTTTGTCCAAGCAGTCCAAAATCTCTGGTCACTGCAGCTCTGGCATGGATGTGTAGGCAGTGGCTGCTTGCAGCTCTGAAGTCTTTGGTTGCTCTAAGATGCGTTTCCCCTGCAAAACATTGAGTTCTTGTAGAGCAGCCGTGAGAGATGCAGGCGCCAGGTCCGCATCCCTCCGCTAATAATAGGTGTGAATTTATGCCTGCATCTCTAAAATAACTTGATATGTCCAATCCTCCTGGATAAAGGCGAGGGATTGAATTATTACAAAAGGACAATATTTCATTTCCTATAAGTGCCTTAATCTCGTGAGTAAATATTACAGCTTTGTGCTATAATCCCTAAGCTGGTATATCTCTTCCCTTCCCAGTTACCTTTTGTGTTGATTTACATTTAATATGTTGCCATTAAATCTCTTTCTCTCTCTGAGGCCTATTATAAGTGCAGTATTTATTCTGTTGAGTCTTTTTTAGTCACATTTGTATTGTATTCTAATGTGCTCACACAAAAGGCTGCCGGGCACATTCCTGAGATATTTGCATCTTTTTCTTCCCTACTTTTGTCTGCGCTGCTGAAAACATACGTTGTTTTGGCCCTGCACCCAAAGCAGCGTTCCTCATACTGATGAGGTGCCTCCAGGAAAGCCTCTCCGCTAACTCCTGGGCTTTCCTGGTCTGCTGGTCCTCCTGGTCCCGGGAGGAGCACCTTGCCTGCTAGACCGAGCATCCCGGTGCGTGGAAAAAACTGAATCACCCGGGGACATCTCCATCTTCTCCTTTCATCCTTGGGCTCAGGGTTTGCATGGACCCCCCTGATTCATTACCCGGAGGTTTTCTAGAGTTTGCTGCCAAAATTGATAGCTGCAGGGAATGGGTACGGTCTTTGCCTGACTGGCAGAGGGCACGAGGGGGTAGTTACCCACCATCTGGGAGAAAGTGGGTGTTTGCTCTTAAATGATTGACCTCCTTGAGTGTGTGTTCCCTGAGCTAGTGCTAATTAACCCAGCTGCATGTAATTAGTTAATGATTTGCATACAGGAGGGAGTGGTTTGAGAGATGGCTGCTGGGTATTCAATGGGTGCAGGGCAGGTAGTAGCAGGGAGAGCCTCCAGTAAGGCAGTTTTGGGACAGCGCGGGGGTTTTCTGGCTCCTTGCCTCAATGGTAGGTCTTTCTAACCCACTCCTCAGATATCTGAGGGTCTCTGCAGCCAGCTGGTGCTTTGGGGGGGGGACACAAAGAATAATTGAAAGGTTTCTCTGAGGTGGGTGTCCTCGGGGGACCTCCCCTGGATGGCAGTGGTTTGGGGTGCATGCGAGGGATGGTGCCTGGAGGAGGTTGGGTTTGGGGAAGATCAGAGGTGGTGGAGGGGGACGACTCCGCGCTCTCCTGGGGGCTGTGAAACTGGGGGGGGGCTCACCTCCGCCTCCTTTTCCTACCTGAAAGAGGAGAGCACTGTTCTCAGGGCCACAGGAAAATGCGGGGAGCATTTCACCTGCCTACTGAAACCCCTTCCCTTGCCCTGCTCTCAGCATCTGCCCTCCACGGGCATTGCTCCGACTTGCTCATCTCTGCAGCCTGGCTGATTTTTGGGTGCTGTACCTTTGCTTTCCAGGCTGTAAGCTCAGCTTCGGAGGGAGGTTTGAGAGACTGGGGGCGTGTGCTGTCTGCGTTGCTGATTTCCTTGTGCAAATACCTATATTTTCCTGTGTCCCTGTTCTTTTCTTCTCTGTCCCCTCAATATAATTGCTTTGCTCCTTTCTAAAGTGCCTGGATCTCTACAGATTAAGGGTGCTCAGCAGGAGCTATTATTATTGTGATGTTTTTATTGCATAGAGAGACTGAGATATTAAAGGACTCCTTCAGCTTAGGCTTTTAAAGGTAGAGAAGATTGGCCAGAACAGATTTGGGTGGAAACATCCACCCCAAGAGACGACCTGAAGCAGCGAAGAGCTGAGATCATCTGCCTGGGTTGGAAGAGAAACCCATGATCAGACTGCAGATTGCCACCAGCTGTCTGAATGTCAGCTCTTCTGTGGAGCATCCTTGCCCACGGGAAGCAGTGATGAGCTTCCCTCGTTCCCACCTCGCCCTTTGCAGAGGGTTGTGTTGTAAAGCACGAGGTCCCACAGGCTCAGCTCGCTGCGGGAGAGCTGGAAATAAATCCTGTCCCACGTGGCTGGAAGAAACCCATGCGATGTGTTGACTCACGGTCCTAATCGGGTTAAAAGTGTGCGCAAGCCAGGGTGTCCCGGGATCTCCTGTCTCGCATCACCCCCACCACGTCTCCTAGGGCCAGGTCTTCTGGCAGAGTCAATGGCAGTTCCTTTGCTGGGGCCACTCCATCAATTAGCATGGACTAAGCATCACAGACTAGCAGGCCTTTCCCTACGAGACTTGAGACTGGGATTAAGGTTCTGCAGGATGTAGAAGAAAACGAGCACGTACAAATATCCAAGGGTAGTTATAAAATGGCTACGTTTCTGAGCTGTGCCGATGAGGCGTACAGCAAAGGAAGCAAAAACAAATGTTGGGGGGGACACCGAAACTATGCTTTTATCTCCTTGAAAATAACCCTGCTCTGTTTGATTTTAAATCTTCCATCCTCACCAGATTCGTTCTGCTGCTCAGTGCAAAGCTACCAGGGGAGTTGGGGGGAGAGGGAAAAAGAAATTAATTGAATCCTTACATTTGAGTGATGGCTACTCTGAGAGCTTGTCAACCTGATGGTAAATCTTGGGGGTGTTAATTGCTTTGAAATCCCTTTCCTCTCTGATTCCTGTCATCAGCGGTTCCCCACCTTCCACGCAGTCCCTCGCTTGTTTGCAGCCCGCGGTGTGCTGCCTGTGCACGGCTCTGAGCGTCGAGGGAAGGCTTTTGGGGTGAGAGGGAGAGAAGCCTTTTCCTTATTCCGTTTCAGATGGCTCCTGTTTGCTGATAAGGTTAATTGATTTCTTTTGCTTTAATTAACGAAATTCAATTTCCACTTAATGAGAAAGATTTTGGTGTGACACGTGTAAATGGCAAAGTGACGAGCGCCGGGCGAGGCGAAAGGGAAGGGAGGGAGCAGCCTGCGGGCGGGCAGCCAGCCCAGAGGGAGGTCCCCCCACCCCGGGCATCCTCCTCATCTCCCCCGAGCGAGACGCAGCCCCTAGCCCCATCTTCTGTGATGGCCAGGTACATTAGTGTCGGTCACCAAATGTGCTTTGCCCCTCAGTATGGCTTGAACTGTTGCACCCTCCCTGTCTGGCAGAGAGTTGACCCTGGGATGGATAATATGCTTTGCTGCTGCTTTTACTGAAGCGTTGTGGTGAGATGGGCAGGGCTGATGTGTGATGGCATGAGGGTAGCTCTGTATTCCTATCCTAACTCCCTCCCCTATATATGGGAGTTATCCCTTCCTATGGAGTTATCCCTTCCTATGGAGTTATCCCTTCCTATGGAGTTATCCCTTCCTATGGAGTTATCCCTTCCTATGGAGTTATCCCTTCCTATGGAGTTATCCCTTCCTATGGAGTTATCCCTTCCTATGGAGTTATCCCTTCCTATATAGGCATGGGAGTTAGGATATATACAGGAGTTATCCCACCCCGATATAGGGATGGGAATAACCGTACTGGTTTAAGGCAAGGTTGGTTTGCTCCCATCTGTGCATGCGGGCTGGGACGCACCCCTATCCTGCGGTGGCCCTTTTGGACCGTTGCGTTGCTGAGTTATTTGTGCCGCTAAGGTGAGAGCTGCGTGTTGCCCAAACCGGTGTCCCACCCATCAGAGAGGCTTTGCCAAGACTTGTGGGTGGGCTCTGGAAGAAGCTCCCGGTGGCCCTGGGAGAAGTGTCGTCCCCAGGCAGGGGACAGGGTACCAGCAGCATCTCAGCCCCCCATCCCCTGTGCTCCCCAGCTGGGAACAAGTGGGCTCCTTTCCTGGCCCTCGGCTGCCTTGTTTGCACCGAAACCGGTATCAACATGAGAGGAGGGCGGGGGGGAAGGAGGATGGCAGAGAGAGAGAGAGAGAGAGTCACTTCTCATCAAGTTGATCAATCTTTCTGCTGTTGAAGCCTCTCAATGAGTTGAATGTGATTTTCTCTGCCTTACGCGCAAGGTGGAAGTCGATCACTTTCAATTTTCAGCATGCAGAACCGGCACTCTATCAAGCTGTTGCCTTGCATAACCATGATTGCTGCTGGCGAGGGCTTCCAGCCTGCCCGGAGCTGGGGCGGTGGGGGGGGGGGGGCTGGACGCGGGCAGCAGCCCCCTTGCCTCAGCGACGGGGGGCTCTTGCCCCTTTGCTGCCTGCCAGGCTGCCAGCCAGCTCCGGCGGCTGCGAGGGGCAGGCTGCTGGGGAGAGGGTGAGATCTTTGCGTGGGGCTGAGCAAAACGCTGTGACGGGCTGCGAGGGGGCATTTGTGGCGGCGTGGTCTCCTGGTGCCAGCTTTATCGCCCCAGGATTGCAAACCCAGAGCCCTGAGACCGTTGAACTCGTTGCACGTAAGCCAAAGGCTCTGCAGCTCTGTAGGCAGGGAGTGGGAAAGCGCCGAATGGTGTTAACCTGCCTGGGAGCGTGGAGATGCTCTTGGCTGTCCTACAAATTCCCATCTCCCAGGAACGCATCCCGGAGGAGGATGCAACGGGCGCCGGCAGGGTTATCGGGACAGCATGTGTTGGGGCTGTTGTCTGCAGCCCGGGGAGGGGCGAGCGTGGCTGGGGAGCCTCCTGCCCGCCGCACATAGGCCAGAGGCTGCAGATAAGAGAAAGTGATTTCTGGTTTTAATTAACTGAGCTTTCATTTAAGGATAAACAAAGGCCATGTTTGTGTGCTGACAGCTGGCTGTCCTTCTGGGTCAGATAAGAAGGCAAGTTATTGCCTCCAAGCTGCGAGAGGGACCAGGAGAGAGTCCAAGAAGCGGGAAACGTGAACAAATGCCGAGTGAACGTACATGCCCGGCAGCCGGGATGCTTTATTGTGTGTGTTAAATAGCGAGCCTTGTGCCTATTCATCTGCCTGCCCCTGGGTAGGAACTGCTGTCCTGCCATTGTCCGAGCAAATCCCTAAACCAGCGGCAAGCGCGGTGGGGAGGGCGTCCAAGGTTTCCTCTGCAAAGGCGGGGTGGTCCCGGGGGCTTTGCTGGCTTTAGGAAGGACGGTTGCCTGTCCCTGCGCGAGCGGTGTTGTTTCTGAGGTTTGCTGGTATCCCCTGAGGGTGCAAATGTCCCCAGTATTAGCGAGAGGAGGGCATTGCCCCGAGGCAGGGCACTTGCTGGCCGGGTGCTGATTTGCTTTGGGCTTGGTCGGAGCAAAGGCTCCTTCAGGAGGAGCTGGTGGTACCGGGGTAAATGCCAGCTTCGCCGTTTCAGTATCACCTCCGAGATGAATTAAGTGTTCGAAGACCTGAGAAATTGCAGCATTCGCAGGCTTGTCATCTAAACAATTGCGTTCAGTGGGGGAAAATGAGCGCTCCCGGGTCGTCAGCAGTCACCTTCTGCTGCTGGTAGGTAGTTAAACTGATGGAGGAGTGAAAACGCCTCTCGACGGCTGATGATTCAGAAATTCAGTCAACCTACGTGGCACCTTTCCCCAGTCTTGTAAGGAGAGGGTGTTCGCAGCGTGTGCCGCCGCTGGCTCCTGTGGTCTGGCTTAGCGGAGGCTGGGGAGGGCCGGGTTTTGGCGAGGGTATAGGCATGGGCAGAAGGCATGGCTCCCTATAGGTACCAGACTCACCCTATAGGTATCTACGTGCACTTCTGGTGGATCAAAGCACCGGGACAGTCGTCTCCAGGTCTCTGGGGCTCTTCACAGGCGAAAGCAAGCGGCTGGCTTGGCGGGGCCAGCAGATGTGCTGCTCTGCACATCTGGGGGGACAGGGAGCGAGAGCCTCCCCCACCGCATGAGAACTCTGCGGCCGAGTTCAGCTCTTGCCTGAGATGCTGAAAGGAAGATTGTGCTGGATATTTTCTAAGCTAGAACAAGTCTTTGATTTTTTTTTTTTTTTTCCCCCACCGCCAGAAAGTCTTTTTGTGACCAAAATGAACGTATTTGCCAGAAGTTTTTGCATAGTTCAGGGTTTTCAGTTGTCTTTGTGAAAAATCAGAAAGCAAAACCCGATGTTTTTCAGGACGTGGCTTTTGCACACCGTCCCTTCGTAACTACAATAAGTTAGAATTATGTTCATTTCTTAGCTAATTTTTTACGAGACTTTTTGCTTGTTCTCTTTCACTGAAGAGAGAGAAGCAAAAAACTTAAACGACTTTGTGGGATGTGGAGGAAAAAAAGTTTGGTTTTCCCCTAATCTTCAGCAAAACAAGTTGGCGGTTTCGGTCCAGTTCTAGTCTTGCCACGTTTTCTCCTTGTGCCTAATTTAAGGTGACCGCTGTAAGATCTGCTCTAGTTTCACATTCCTCAGCCTTGTGTTTTTGCACTTCCAAGACTGTGTGATGGATCTTAAGGAGTCTGCATTATGCAGCCCTGTATCCATCTGTTGTCCTTACAAGTTAAACAGCCTGAAAAAAAATGGATTAGAGCCTCAGCTCCTATAATGAAGCAGCAATTTGTCTCCAGATCCTGATCCAGGTGTAGCAGAGCTAACGAGCCGGCTGGCCTTGAGCATCAGAGAATGTTAAATACGTTTTCTGGTAGAGAAAAAACTCGAGCGAGGAAGAGAAAGCGGCGTTGGGAAGAGGGAGGGAGGGAAGAAGAGCAAAAGCAGGAGAAATCGGCAAGTGGGATGGGGTCGTCCCCGCTGAGCATCGGCCGCGGAGCAAAGGGGCAGTCTGTCTGTCTGGCCAGGCTGGACGTGCAGATCGTGTCGGGCATCCTCTCCAAGATGTCTTTGAAGGCAGTTGCAAGCAGTTGTTAACCAGCCAGCGGTGCCACGTGTTTTTGGGAACGCGGAGGGGAGGAGCAAGCCCTGTTGACACCATCTGGTTGCTTTTCCTCCGAGGGGACGCCGAGGCTCGCGTGGGCTGAGTCTCTTAGCGACTCTCGCAGGGTACGGGTTAATGGAAGGGGTCCCCCCAGATCCACTCCTGCTATTTTCCAGGAGAGAAAGCAGGCATATTAAGGCAGGTAAAAACGGTGGCGAGAAAATAAGGAGGGGAGAAGGTCTCATTCCATTATGTGGGAGAAAATGCCTCCCAATTAAAGAGAATGAGCTGAAAGTGGTAGGTGTGGGGGGAGAGGGAAGGGGGGAATCGTGCAGGCTCCTGGGAGAAAGACTGTCTCCTTCAGTGGGGCTGATTTGCCTGCAGCGCAGTAGCGAGAGGAGAGGATGGGGAGGATGGCTGATAGGGTAATTTTTTTCATGGTGAGGAAGGTTTGGTTATGAAAGCGAAGGGAGAGGGAGGGGAGGCCAGGTTGATGGAGATCACGTTCCATTCAATTTGGAGAAAAGGAGAGAGAGAAAAGAAGATGAGCCTGAAATGAGGCTTAATTTTAATGAAGGAAAATTCTCCACTAAGTAAGGAGAGTTGAAAGGGAGGGGAGAGGAGGGTTTGAAAATGATAGGAGCCTGACATGCTATTGTGGTGGAGAGATTTCCTTTTCTTTCTTTTCCCTTTGGTTAAAAAAAAAAAAAAAGATAATAAAGACAGTGGAAGGTGGGGGAGAAAAGAGAGGAGAGATCTAATAAATGAGTTTCAACCCCTGAGAGGAGGTGCCCTTGCTGCTGGGGGAGGTGGCCCTGTGGTGACTCTGGGGTCCTGCTGAGGACTCCACGTGCGGGATGCAGATTGCTTTTTTTCCCCGTGTCGGTGTCCCCCCACGACGTGCCATGCCTGCTGGGGCAGGTTGGGTCTCAGCCCAAGCCTTGTCATTGATTTTTCACTTGGAACTGACTCCCTTAATGGATCCCGGGGGGGCTTAGAAGCACCCCGGGGGCCACCTGATGGATGGGGCCGTGAAGAATGATGAGCACGAGGCCCTTGCTGCTGCTCGGGGTCTTACGGCAAGCGCTGAGGTAGGATCTGGGGACTCGCTGCCAGCAGCATGGTGCACAGGGGGAAGGACGGATCCAATACTGGGCAGTCATGCATTTTAGCTAGCGCATTAAATGAAGCGGTTCCCGTACTGGCACCCAGGATGAATTTCTGGGCCCCTGAGAGTTGACTGCGCTCAGGATGCATGCTCATTCCCAGCTACTGATTTCCATTAGAAGTTGTTAAAAATACATGAATGATTTCCCTTGCGTTATTTTCTTTGTCTTCGGAGCATGGTAATTGCAGCGTCTTGCGCACAACTGTGGCACAGTCGCTGTCGAGGGGAGGTCCAAGCAGGGACTGGTTGCAAAATGATGCCTCTGTGGGGTGGTTGGCAGTGCCAAACCCTTTTACCAGTGGTATTTTATTTCTCTGGGTGCTGGTGTAAATGCACCAGGAATCTTCATGATCCTTTGCTGGCACAAGCCCTTCCGATATGCTTGAAATGTTTGGCTGAGTACCTGTTGCCGTTGTTGTTCTGGCTGCCCTTGGTTTGGTGGAATTACTGGCTATTTCATAGATTTTGTTTCAATCTGTTTCACAGATTTCTGCTCCTTCCCCAGATCTCCTGCCTGGCTTCTAGATAGCGGGTAGACAGACTGAGAGCGCACAGGGAACCGCAGTTAAAAGCTCGTCTCATCTTCTGCGCAATTCACACTGCAGAACGTGGTTGGTTTAAGGCTTTTTAAAAGAAGAACAACACATCCTCTAGGGACAAAGAAATCCATCTTGTTTCAAAATGCTTCTGTGTTTATGGGTACAAATTCAAATAGCTAGCCCAGGTGAAGCTCACCGTTTGCTAATTTATTCTCTTGCTCAAGTGATGTTGGGTTCATGCAGACTTCTTGTTCTTGATGAATAACGCTTAGTAGGTGTTAAAGTAGTATTTGTGTAAAGCTAGCTGAAGAAATAGGAGGCAAATTGCCTGCATTTGCCGGTTCCTAATCAACAAGCAAACAAGGGACTCATGGGCAAAGGTGAATTGCTCCCTCCCCTGTCCAAGCTCTTACCCTTCCTCTTCACTGAAGTATCTGAGAATGCTCCAGAAGGGAGTGAAATCATGATGATTTCATTTCCCGTGCTCTGTCATTTTTCCCCTTGCCAGGAGACAGCTATGCAGTCAGTGCCAGCCCGTTTCTGGAGCAGTTTCTTAAGGGATGTGAGGCGGTTGGGAGGCTCTGGAAATCTCTGGTTTTGTTCTGTGTTGTGGTTTAACCCCAGCTGGCAACTCAGCCCCACCCAGCCGCTCGCTCACTCCCCCCCGCTGGGAGAGGGGAGAGAATCGGAAGAGAAAAAATGAGAAAAGTTGTGGGTTGAGATAAAGACAGTTTAACAGGTAAAGCAAAGGCCGTGTGTGCAAGCAAAGCAAAACAAGGAGTTCATTCACTCCTTCCCATGGGCAGGCAGGTGTTCAGCCATCTCCATCACGTGTAACGGTGACTTGGGAAGACAAACGCCATCACTCCGAACGTCCCCCCCTTCCTTCTCTTCCCCCAGCTTTACATGCTGAGCATGAAGCCATGCTGTGTGGAATAGCCCTTTGGTCAGTTGGGGTCAGCTGTCCCACCCATGTCCCCTCCCAGCTTCTTGTGCACCCCCAGCCCACTCGCTGGTGGGGTGGGGTGAGGAGCAGAAAAGGCCTTGGCTGTGTGTAAGCACTGCTCAGCAATAACAAAAACATCCCTGGGTGATCAACACTGTGTTCAGCACAAATCTAAACCACAGCCCCATACCAGCTACTGGGAAGAAAATTAACTCTGTCCCAGCCAAAACCAGCATATTCTCCACCCCTTATTTCATACCATTTACATCGTGCTCAGGTCTCATACTGTCTAATACATCCTCATTAACTAACACCCCCTTTCCCATCCTTTGATACAATACACGGATATAATTCCCTTAGTCTATGGACCACCCCTGTAAAATGTCCACAAAATGTCCACAAAATGTCCATTGAGCTCATTTAGTCCATGACTTTGGGCTCCATCTGTTACGGTGGTCACTCAGGACAGGAGAGGTGGTGTGGTGCGTGGAGTTACTGGGCACCAAAGCCAGCTCAGGTCGGGTCACTGCTGCACTTGCACTGCTGCTTGTAAGGCTTCTCCTCCATTGGTTCAGGTGGTTCCTGCTATAGTAATTCCCAAATTTTGGTTGCACATGCAACCAAATCCTGGGTTACAACAATTTAAAGGTATTTCCATTACAGTCTCCACCCCTGGTCCCTTTGGACCGGACCATAGGGTTTAACATTGCAATGAACTCCTCCCCTCAGCCCTGTTCTGGCTTGGACTGCAGTCCCTTAGGGGTGTACCTGCTCCAAGTGGAGCCTTATCTATGAGCCACAGTCTCTCCAGGGGTATGCCTGCTGCGGCATGGACTTATCCACAGCCACAGTCGCTTTGAGGTGCCCCTGTTCCAGCGTGGCCTTCTCCAGGGGCCACAATGCTCCTGGAGATGTACCTGCTCCAGCATGGCCTTACCCACAGTCCCTTCAGAAGTAAACTTGTTCTAACATGGCCTTACCCATGGCTGCAGTCCCTCCAGGGGTGTACCTGCTCTGTCGTGGGCTTATCCGTGGCCACACGCTTTGAGGTGCTCCAGCATGACTTCACGCGCAGCCACTGATGCTTCAAGGTGTACCTGCTGCAGCGTGGACTTAGCCACAGATGCTTTGAGGTGCACCTTCTCTAGTGTGGACTTATCCTTGGGCCACAGTCCCTTCAGAGGTATACCTGCTGCGGCACAGACATAACCACGGCCGCAGGCGCTGTGAGATGTACCTGCTTGGGCATGGGCTTATCCACAGCCGCAGGCGCTTCGGGGTGTCCTGCTCCCACGTGGACTCATCCCCAGGTCCCAGTCCCTTCGACCCCAGTTCCCGCTGGAGTTCCAGCCCGTCCAGTCCAGCAGCGCAGAAGCAGCAGCGATGCCCGGGCCATCTGCCAGCCCCGGCGCGTGGCCGCTGCTGGTATGGCAGAGTTCCCAGGCACAGCACCGTAAGGTGATCAGCGGCGCAGCCCTGCAGCGAGCAGCGAAAGCAAAGAGCAGCCACTAACGAGCCCCGGGCTCTGATAACGGTAAGGCAAGCCAGCCCCATGGCAAGCCCAGGAGCCTGCCGATTAATAGCTAAACAGCAGTAACCGCTATAGGTTCCATCTAGCACATTCCAATCAAACCTGTCGTTATCTTGAACCTTTTGAGCCCCACACTGGGCACCAAACGGTGACTTGGGAAGACAAAACGCCATAACTCTGAATGTCTCCCCCTTCCTTCTTCTCTTCCCCCAGCTTTATATGTGCTGAGCATGATGCCATAGGGTGTGGGATGTCCCTTTGGTCGGTTGGGGTCAGCTGTCCCAGCCGTGCCCCCTCCCAGCTTCTTGTGCCCCCCAGCCCACTCGCTGGTGGGGTGGGGTGAGGAGCAGAAAAGGTCTTGACTGTGTGTCAGCACTGCTCAGCAGGAACAAAAACATCCCTGTGTGATCAACACTGTGTTCAGCACAAATCCAGAACGTAGTGCCGTACTAGCTACTGTGAAGAAAATTAACTCTATCTCAGCCAAAACCAGCACATTCTGCCGGGTAAAATGCTCGCTTCCCTCTGATGGGGCCTAAAAATTCATTAGGAGAATATCTGATCTGTGACTTCTGGGAAGTGGCTCTGAAATGGGGTACATAATCTCAGACTTTGGACCTTTTTTTCTCTGTAATCTGAGGCTTAGATCCTTGATTTGGTGTGGATGAGTCCCTCCTGCTCCCCTCTTCCCCCCAAATCCTTTCCCTTTGAAATACCACCTGCTCATATCCTTGTGTCTGTCATGGGGAGGCAGGGAGATCATCTCATCACGAGGAAACGCAGTCCTCTCCATCCCCCCCACCGCCACACATCCTCTTCCAAAATACTGCATAATGTCAGACTAAATCCTTATCAGAAATTTTAATGAGCAAAATAAAACCTGAAATCTGTGTGATTAAAATCAAATCTTCCCTCTTCTGCTCTGTTGGAGCTTGCTGCCAAAACAGAGTCACAACGCTGACAATGGGAGGCCCCTTGTATTTAATTACCTCCGGCTTCAGTCGGTGCTTTAGATAGACGTCTTCTGCAGTCCCTGCTGGGGCCGTGGATAACCTCGAAGAACAAACAAAGGGTAGTTAAAGTGGTCTCCACTAAAATGTTTGGCAAGGGCTGCTGCTCTGGGCTGGTGGAGATATGACCCACTTCTGGCCCCGGGGAGAATCCAGTATCTCCAGGGGTCTCTAGGGACAAGAGTTGGCCAACGTTGACCCCAAGTGTTGCTTTTTCCTCCCCCCAATGATGGTCTTCACTTAATGCTTGTGGAGGACTTTTCCCTGGGTGACGGTTGCTCACAGCAGCTGCCCTGAAGACACTCCACCTGTCCACCCACCTCTCTGCCAAATTTCTTTTGACTTCTCCCATCAGCCTTGCAGCACCCGTGCTGCTAAGTGTCCAGCTGTCTTTTCCTATCTCACAGAGATCCCCTTTTTCCCGCATCAGCTACCTGTAGGGCATTGAAGACATGTCATAGTCCTTTGCGGTTGCTGTTAGCCAAGTGGACGTAGTGCCAGCAGCTACCACCACCCAAGGCATCTCCCTTCAGACCCAAGATGGAGGCTCACCAAAAGGAGAAGAAGGGGTGAGTCCTGGTGGCTTGTGCCCGTCACTTCAGTGCCGTTCCAGTTCCACATTCCTACTGTATGCATGGCAAATCCACCTTTCAGCCCTTTCTTGAAAATGTGGTGTCCCCTTCAGCCTCCCCTGGGCACCCCTTGCAGCATGCTTCCAGTCACAGGTCCACACAGTGCTTCAGTGAATAATTGACTTATTTCCCTTTTAGTTCCATTCCGGGATTAATTCCTCGGGTACCTTTCAAAATCACCATCTGACTTCCCCGAAGTCTCTTGAATTATATCTTCACCTGTATCCTCCATCGTTTGTCTCCTTCCAAGAGGCTGTTTCATTTCATTTGTGCTTTGAAGGAAGCGGGAGCATATTTCATGAGCCGTAGAATTGAATCGAGTAGAAGAGAGCAGGGAGCACTCACCTGAGCTCAGACCTTTCCCCATTAGAAAGAGAAAGAGATAATTAAGAGAGAGAGAAGGTGCAGCCTTCCCATGTTTCTGGCAGGCATCCTGACTGGGTATCTCTGTCTGCTTTGCCCAGAATGCAGGATGCTTAAATTATCATAATTTAATGGCGATAATACGAGAATCTAGATAGAAATAAGCTAGAACAAACGCGGGGACGTGAATAGGAGAACTTCGGTAGCAATGACCTTGCCGCGTCTTAAAACCCGATAAGCCATGGTGACTTGAGCTGGTGAGACAGTAATGAGGTGAATATATGCAGATGGCAGCGTCCTCTTCCGTTCCTCGTGACATTGTTCACAAGCAGTCGGACAGGACTGCCGTTGTGACTTGTCTCGTAGGCAGCTGGCTCTGAGGCGGTGACGTGACGGTGGGATATTGACTCCTCGTTGCTCTTCCCCTTTCTCTTTCTTTTTTTTTTTTTTTTTTATTTTGGTGTGAATTGAGAGGCAGGAGTAATTATGCCAAGATTAGAGTGCTAATCATCGCTTGCAAATGGGGGAGTAATTTCCGAAGAAGCAATAATATATTGAGAGAAAGTACGGATTGACTGACAGTGCAAGTCTGAGAGGAGCCATACAACTGTCATCCTTCAAGCATACGTCTCCTTGACCTCGTGAATCTGATGTTGCTGACGTGTGGGCAACATCGGGTCAGAAATCTGTAAAAATCATGAGAGAAATCCCGTCTTGATTAATGTCAGCGCGGCCAGATATTCTCCCCTTCTCCATAACTAACCATTCAGCTTGCTGAATGTGCTGGGAAGAAAAACACTTGGCGACTGGCTTGCGAGACGGCTTTGTGTGCACTTCACTTGATGTTCTCCAAGCTGCGCCCTGGGAAGGTTGGGCTGGAATAAAGCATCTCCTCAGAAAAGCATAGTGAAACTGGGTAGGAGAGGAAGGCGTTGCAAAGACTGGCATAGTACAATGCAATGCCTGCAGTCCCCTCGGCTTTGTGGGTTTTTTGCAGCAAACCTTTTTATCAAAAAGGAGCAGAGAGAGATGTCTCGTTGAAATTGTCGCCTATTTGCCCTCTCCCAGAAGTAAAAGCCCTCTGGGGCTGGAAATGTAGATGCTCCCTGGGGGACCAGCAACTCCTTCCTCCTAATTTCATTTCATTTGACAATAATAAAATATAAAACTACGATTAAATCCATATTAATAGATGCAGTTACACGCAGTCATGGGGGCTGTTGAATTAAGGTCCAATCCTGCTCGGTCCTGAGAGCCTTTCCTTTCTGCTCGGCTGCAGTGGGGGCTTGAGAGTTTGCAGGCTCTCATGTGGGGTACTCGGTATCTTGCAGGGTTGGGGCTTTTAATTTTGAAGATCGTCAAAGGCAAACCAATCCATCAATTATCAACGCTTCAGCTTGCTGCTGAGTAAATGAGAGTATTACCGTGTATCAATTAGTAGCATCGGATGCCCTGAAATGATAACAGAAGAGCCTGCTTGTGAGACGTGCCTGGCATCTGCGCTTTCTCTGTCTGCAAACTGTTGCAGCAGGTGCCGAGATGAGTCGAAAAGTGGTTGTGGGATTTGGGGAAGAGATGATGCTCGAGAGTTTGACTGCATGGGAAAAAGAAAGGGTAGATGCTCCTAGGTCGGTCCAAATCCCGTCTCCTGTTCAAGTGTTGTAGCTCTTGTGTAAGGTAGCTATAGTGGTTGGCTGCTGAGAATCTAATTAGACTTGGGGTGCCGAGAGATTTGGGATGCTTTTTTTTTTTTTTTTTTAAGGTATCTACTTCTGTAGTATCAGATCCGTACGAAATTCAGCTGAAGGAGCAGCGTTCCTGACCTCACGCTCTGCAGTCTGTGCCCTTTCCCCCCTCTTTCCAAGCCTCCGCGTTTGGGGTGTGACACGAATAGGTCCATTGGAAATGCTAATCTGGATTGCCCGCTGCTGCGGGAGCCGTTCCCAATTCCTCGGCACCGGGTCGGGGAGCCCGCGTGCTGGCACGGCGCCGGGTCCTGTTCCCCGCAGCAATCCTCAGTGGTGGTTTGTCCTGCATCCCCCTTAGCTCATCACCACCAGGCTCTCATTATGTGTTGAGATTCATACGCTCTTTCTCCTCTTATTTATTTATTATTATTATTATTCTGTGCGTTGGGCAGAGCTCGGTGAATAGCGCATTTTTCTACTCATTTGCTGGATGGCAAAATTCCTTTTTAAAAAAAAAAGGGGGGGGGGGAAGCTCAGCCCCTCCCCCTGCAAAGCCCACTGTTTTGTTTTTATTTCATCTATTTAAATATATTCCCAAAGGGTTTAAATAAAATAGAAGGAAACTCTGTGATGAGCCTTTGAACCGAAAGCTCTGCATGTTTTCGTGCTTCAGCATCTTTTGAAGTTGGTAATTTCTTGCCCTTCCTTGAAACAATCCAGTGGGTTCAACGCAGGAAATGTTTTGGGGTCACCAAACCTTTGGTTTTTTAGAGAAAAGAAGTTTGATAGTTTAGATTTCTTTTCCCCCATAGTTAAAAAAATGGTTTTTTCAGCCTTTCATGACGTGGGATGGAGGGATGCTGCCATTTTAGGTTTACGTTGCCGCTGCAAGGAAACATCTAATGTAAGCAAAGGTAATGGGGTTGCAAGCGATGACGCAGACGTTAATTTAGCAGCTGATATCTTAACTCCGCAGATGCATTTTGCAAACAATTCCCCCTTGAACTCCTCTCACCGGTGGCTTTTAGCATCCCCCTTTTTTGGCGTGGGGAAACCGAGTCCCGGCGGTTGGGCAGCCTCACGCCGCGGTTTGCCTGGGGTAAGGTATCGTGTCCGTGCTTTGGTGTGCATCCAGCTGTTTGCAGCTGGCCGGCCGCGGCAGGGGAGGGCGTGCGCTGAAGTCAGCCTGGGAGTACGTTTTGGGACTTTTATGGTGACCTGCGCTGGGGTGGCAGAAGGTGATCCTCCTTCCTCCGCATGACCGGCTCTCCCGGGCTCGCTGCCTTGTGCCTAGCGTGCAATAGCCTTAAACATTCCTGGCATGTTATATATTTAAAGAGTATTCATATAGCACTTCTCGTAACAGCTACAGCAGTGCACCTGGGGGATTAGAGCTGATCTTTGTCACAAGTGTTTAGCGCTTGATACGCATGTTTATTATATATTTCAACTAAATTGGAGTCAATAAACTATCTGCATAAATATAATGTGTATGAACAAAACACACGTCCCCTCCCCAAATAGGCTATTTCCTATGCAGGAGCTCTAAAGAGTTGCAGGGATGTCTGATTCTTACTTCTGTCGTAATTGGCATTAAAATATAATACCCTCCCTTCAAAGAGAGGCTCCCATACTGTGAAAATGCCTTTTCTGTCCAGGCAGGGGCCAAATAATAGCAAATTATAAGCATGGAAAATATTTAGAACAAAAAAAAAAAAAGGAAAAAAAGAGGAACGAGGACTCTGAATTATCAGAGCTGATCCATAGCTTGCAGTCTCGTACAATTTGTCTTTTGAATACACCATATGAACCAGCTATGAATAAAATCAGTCAATTTAACCCAAAATCAATGCTCTTTTGTAGAAGTGCTTAAAATCTAAGTGGAAGGGAAAGCTTTGAAGCTGCCTATCCCTTGGTAAACGCAGCACTTGCTCAACGTTTGATTTTAGCAGAAACTCCCTTGGTCTCCCCATGCCCAGCACAGCACCTTCATTAGAAAAGCTGATGAGTAATTAGCAAATGTGCGGAAAATGACTAAATTAATTTTTTTTATTTTTTTTTTTTAAAGGAAAACAATGTTTTTTCTTTCCACGTTTGGCACATGTGGCTTCCAGGAGCCCTGCTGCAACGAGGTTGCGTACCGGCTCCTTCGGAGTTGTGTGCCGAGACAGGGAATTGTTGGGGAGACGTTGTCCCCTGGCAAGGGCCGTGCATGTCTTGTAGGAAGTGCGGTGCTTCCTTTGTCTGCCTCGTGCCTCCAGGGAAAGCCCATTGCTTTTCCACCTTGGGAGAGCTGCCAAGGCTGGGAGCGCTGGCAGCCGCTCGCTTCTCAGCAGGTTGGCAGGCTTGCATCTTCATGAGGGATCCAGGCGAGCCAGGTTGGCTCTTGCTGCCGCATTAGAGTCTGCGGCGTGATAAAGACGTGCAAAGTGGTTCCCTCGTCTCCCTTCGGGAGGGAAGCTCGCAGTCTCGCAGGAGCCGGGATAACTGCACCGGTGGAGGTGGTGTTTGTGCCGGTACGGCTCTCCTGGCTTCAAGCCGTTGCCCCCTTGGCTTCACTCGTTGGCTACTGCCAGTTTTATCCAAGCCAAATTTGCAGCTCGGGCAAGATACTAGTCCCTGTGCAGTGCAGATGGTTGAAACCCCATTGAATGAGATGTTTAGAAACGGACGGGATGTTACAGCCAAGGAATCGAGCCCGACAGGTCGCTGCGGAGGTGCCCAGTGACCCCAAACTCTCTCTTTTGAGTCCAAGTCAAGAGCGCTGTGATTCAGCAGCTGTGATCTGGCAGGACTGGGAGGATTAAAAGGCTGCTTGGGTCTCACTGAAAGGATTGTGCCCCTTTTGCTGTGATATCTTGGCACCCCAGGCTTGCAAATGTACTTTCTCCAAAGCACCCTTGAAGGAGATCCTAACCCTGCTGGGAGATGAGACCAAGGAGGCTGTGTGATGTGCTCAAGGTCTCACTGGGAGGCTGTGGCAGAGCAGGAGAGTGACCCCTCTTATCCAGAGTCCCAAACCCCGCTTCCGTCAGTAACATCTCTGATCTTCCAGCTTCACCCATTTACCTGTTATATTAAGGTGATCAAGGTTTTGCATAAGAGTATTACAGGGTTATAGCTGGGCTGGGGTCATTCCTTGAAGAGGTCCGTGAGATGGTTTTACTCTTTCTTTGGTCTCAGGTCTTCTGAAGATCCGCATTTTAACAGGGTAAGGGCTTGGGGGCTCAGGTGAGCAACCTGCAGTCTTTAGGAGGTGAGGATGGTGGTGGTGGGCCTGGTCTTGTAAGTCATTAGGTATCAATTACTGCAGTGAAAGGTTTTGTTCTCCCTCTTTGTTTCGATCAATTGTTGATAAATAGCTCAGTGCCGTGATGGATGTTGTGATCAGAATTTTGAACTTACCCTGGGCCTGTCAAATTTGATGTATATCAGATGTCTGCACTAATTTATACAAATGCTTTGCAGTGCTCCAAGAAATCAAAACCTTGGAAGCACAGGAGTTTGACCAAAAAGGACCCATTTTTCTCTCTTGTCCCCACAGACCTTGTGTTATTTCAGCGTACGCTTGGACATTGCAATGATCGTGGTGTTGCCCGGTTGTGAAATGCAGCATGATTTTGACCCAGTCAGTGCGATCGGGCCTCGTACGCTTGTAGATGTTATGTTAATGCCTAGAGACCCCGGCCAAAGTCAGGGTCCTGCAGCGTAGCTCTTGTACGCATGCATAGGAAGACACAGTCTTTCCTTCAGAAAGCTTAGTTCAAATAAACATAACTCTTGGAGGGGAAGAAGGGAAATACTAGTGTGCCATGACTTGCAGAAGGGCGTGCAGCTGGTCGGTAGCGTGGCCGTGAATATAACTTGGTCGCCTGCAGCTTTGTCTTCACTAGATCTGCTGCTTCTCTTTCCCAAGCTGGCATTTCAAGCAGGTTAAAAACAGAAATAAAAAAGCAACTCTCACTAAATTCCCCAAATAAAAACATTTTGTGGCTTGGCCTATTTATAGCTAGACGAGTGAAGGCAGCACTCAGTCAGAGGGACGTTGGGAGGTTAATATGTGTACAGCTGGTTTGGCCGATTGATTTCTGTGACCATTAAATTCCACTTCTGAAAGACTTGCATGCACATTTCAGTTAATACGTCTTGGATGGCAGTGTGCTCGAAACAGTGCTCAAAGCTTTGTTTTTTCTGGTTTAGAGGCAAGGAGATGTTGCTGGTGAAAGGTGCTGGAGATAAACACGGCAGGTTTTTTTTTTACCCTTGTTGTTGTTTTTGCGTTTTAATTGGCTGGCAACTCTCACCATTTCTCCCCCTATCCAGTCCTTATTTAGTTCAGTATGTAATTCCATACACAATACGCACACGCTGAGGTGTGGTTTCAAGGTCTTAGCGTGTTTAGCAAATATTCAGCCGAAACGATCTGTTCAGCTGTTACATTGATTGCCAAGATTACAGCACGACAACAAACATTATTTGGGGGATCGGAGACGAAATTACAGCCCACTCTCTCCGGCGTCTGCAGCGAGGAGCAGATGCACCGTTAATTTTGTGCTGCAATGTCCATTACTCCACGTGGCGGTTGGCGATGCATTAGCATCGCAGCCAGCCGTGCCTGATGGTGCCGCGGCGGAGGCTGTAAACCCCGTTGCTCGCTGGACAGATCCACGCGGTGCCAGGGCGTTTTTTTGACTGCCGAGTGTTGTACCGGTGGAGGCCAAAGCAGGGAAAGCGGAACAGGTGGTAGAGGTTGGCAGAGTCGTGTTGAACGGCTGGGATGCAAAAAAGTGACTCTTGAAAGAGCGACAGACCCGCAGCCTTTCTGCGGGGTGTGGGACGGTGGCACCGGCCACGGGGCAGGTGGGTTTTTTCCATAAGAGTAGCTCGTCTTGGACCGATTGAATGACTGCGTGACAATAAACCTATTTATTTTGGAAGGAGTAGCCACGGGCAAATGGGATGTCCTCTCTTGGTAAGCTGGCAGAGGGTCCCCTCTGGACGTGACGTTGGGGCACAGTTGTGTCGGTTTGGGACTCGAACTTCTGCTTGAACGCAAATCCATTGGCTTGCAGATTGCGTGTGACTCTGGAGTTGGTGGAGCTGCAGCGGGTGGAGGAGTTGGGCTTTGGCTTGCTGTCTGGCTCCGTCCCTGCAGGACGCGTGGATGCTGCTGACGCACACGGTCTGACCTTGAGAGCTGAGCTGGAAACGGAGCGCAGCTACCAAAGGCAGTGGAAACCTGGCCACTGCGAACCGGCCTGCCTCAGTTTCCCCCGTCTATGCCACGGGAGCGTCTTTCTGCAAGCATGCAAGGGGAGCCACATGCAATGCTAGCGTGTTGTGACGTGTGATGCTAGCACATCGTGATGCAAGATGTTAGGGCATTGTGACGTGCCAACGTCCAGGGTGAGACCCTCAGCAAGGCCAAGGAGAAGGCAGCAGGGTTCTGCCCTGTTTCCTCCTCCCCGTGAGCGCTCTCGGGTGGAGAGGCAGCGGGACAGGCAGGTGAGCAGGCTGCGGAGGAGGAGGATGACTTCCTTTGGGGGAATCTGAATTTGGAAGTCATTTGAATGACTTCCTTTGGGGGAATTCTTCCTTGGGGAAATCTGACCCCTGTGCCGTCCTTCCCGACGGCTCTCGCTGTGGTGCCTCCCCTAAATATACGCTTTTCACCTCTCATATAGAAAGAGTAAAATATCTCCTGCAACACACGAAGCTGCTGCATGCAGAATGAGGTCACTGCGCTTGATCTTGTTATGAACTTTTTTTTTTTTATGATTGGAAGTTGAATATCAACTGTGTAGCGGCCACGGAGGAGATAAGAGGAATGAATATGCAGCCTAATGCGCGTTACTGCCTTGAAGTTTGGGGCAGGGGCTTTGCAGTCCCAAGGACAAGGCTGGTTAGGGGCTTCTGACCTTGAACGCGCTGCTCCGATCCTGCCTGATGCTCTCATGAGATTTCTGGCAGAGAGAAGCAGCCCAGCTAGAAAAGTTGATTGAATGGGATTTCCGCTTCTGTTCTGATGCTAGCAACGGGGTCATCCTTCTTATTAAAGTTACATTTATTGATAGCTCTTCATGAGTCTGTATAGAGTTAATAAGAGGTTAGCAGATGTTAGAAACATATTGCAGATATTAGTAGTAGATTGGTATAAATCCGTCAGTAGATGATGCTACTGGTGGCTACACGCCACGGTTATAAGCTGAGCTCTGACTCGTTGGCCGAATTATTCGGCAATCCGTTAACTGTTAACTATTTGCCTCTATTACGCCTTGTTTAACTTCCTGATAATCAGCCGAGAGACCCTCTCCGGGAAGTTTGGCCTGAAATAACACGAAGTACACAAATCTCTCAACATCTCTGCCAAAATCTTGGGTAGCAAGTAATTTGTAAATCTGATTCATGCCTTTGCCTTGGATCCCGCTCGGAGCTCCCTCCTCAGCCCACGTCTCCCATTTATTAAGCATCTTTGTCCTAAGAGTGATAGAGGTGCAGAAAGGGAGCGACCAAAGGGAAGGAGGAGGATGGAGCGAGATCAAATATTAAATTTCCGAATGTTTTCTGCTAAGTGACAGCGAGGGAGCAGGAATGAATCGAGCGTCCAATACCACTGCTTTCAACGGCTTTCTCTTCCAAATGTCACCGCGTAAAAATAAAACTGGAGGGAAAGGGAAAAGGCAAACAGCAAGAGGGACACATCACAGCCCTGTGTCTTGCTAAATGACACACACCAAATGCTAGAATGGTTTCAATACCTTTTACAGGAGCTGCTCCCATCTCAGCGAAGTTAATGAGTATCCAGTTTTCACTGCCTGCTGGGTAATGTCAGGTCTAAAATACAGCAAAGCCTGTCTGAGGCAGCCACTCAAGGGAGCAACAAATATGGGTTGCTGGCAGAGACAGCTCAGAATTGCTCTCCGCAGCCCCGGTCTTCTGCTGTGACCAAGGAGCTCGTCCGCCGCTGCCGAATGGGGAAAGATGACAAAAGTGACGTGGAGCCGCATCCTTTGCTTAGCCAGGGAGGTATTTCTGCCTTTCTCTGGTTGTCTCTGGTTCTTTGGTGGCCCTCTTCCTCCACCCTAGCTGGAGGTTGGCATAGGGGTGTCCCTCACTGGGTTTCTTCTGCGTCGTGGAAGGTTCGAATGCTTTAAGCATTCGAACACCTCGTTTTAGCCTTGCTTTGGGGTTTGCAACAGGGTAGGAAGCCAGGGAAAAACTCTACCGTAAAATTATTATCTGGATGGCTCATGAATGTCTACACCTTGCACTGAGATTTCTGATTCTTTATTTGCTACTAAGGTGGCCTGCACGGCCTGGTCTCCAGCTAAAATTTCTGCTCTATTGTCACTCCTACCTTTGATTAAGCAATTCATCTGGAGATGAGCTGGCGTGACCCACGTGGTCCCATAATTTCCCAGGGCACGTCTGGAGCCCACGCTGTGGCTTGCTGCCGACCCTCCTGAATCACCGATGACCACGGGCTCTAATTACACGTGGTGTGGCTGGTTGGAATGCGTTTGGGAAATTACTAGGTTGGCATGATGATGCAGCTTAGCGAAAGTGTGATGAGTTGCAGGTCAGCCCCTCTCCTTCCCACCTCATGGAGGTAGAGGAGGGCAGCAGAGAAGAAGGTGCGTGAGGAAACCCACCTTGGGCTTGAACTCAACTTCCAGGTGAGGAACATCTTCATTTCACAGCCATTTTGGTAATCTTACTTGGAGTTTTTAGCATCTGCGTGCAACGTGGTCGCCGTGGGAGTCTTTTGCACCTTGCTCCCCTGTACCTTGCACCTGCGTGCAGGACTTTTGGGTGCCAGCAGAGGAGAGGAGGTGGAGGAGAGCCCACATAAGGTGTCCAGCGATGTGTCCTGGTGGGATGGCATGGACTGGGGAGTCTTCCCTGGGGAGAAAAGCCAGGGCAGCAGCTGCTGACACCCCGGCACTCATAAAACGGAGTCGGGAGCAGAACTGGGGTTTGCCAAGCGCTGTTGCCCGTCCTTCATCCAGCGTGAGAGGAGGTTTCCTCTGGCCCGGCTGCTGGTCTGTTTGCATTTCTGCTGAATAATGGAGCTGGCATGGGGGAGTGTGGGTGGGTGTAATGTCGCCTGTTACCATAGCATCTAAGTGCTTCTGCAACGCTCGTGTCTCGGTGAAATGGGTCGGTGTTATTATTCCCATTAGACAGATGGGAAACTGAGGTGTGGAGAACTCGGGAACTGACTTGGGCTTAATGATAGCGTCACTATTTTGGGAACACGGACCCCGAGTGGAAACCACAGCTCAAAATGAGGAGCCTGGGGGAGCTGGGTGCTTTGCAGTGGGGTGCTAGCAGAGATCTTATAATCCAGGACATGCTTTTCCCATCCGAAATATGTACTGTTGTTCAAATAGGGACTATTTCAGAAATATTTTTACGGTTGCACTCATTTGTGATAATCGCAATGGCCTTCTCCGGCTTTTTGAGCCATCTTGTGCCTCTTGCATTTACTTTCATTTGTTTATTTATTTTGATAATCCCCACTTCACAGAAGGGATCTGCAGCTAGGGAATTAGTGGCCTGTCAAGGCAATTTCTCACCCTCTTCACCCACGACACCTGGTTAGTTTACATTAGGGATATGTAAAAAAAAAATAACTGTTTGGAGCCCATAATTCATTTATTATTCACTTCAAAACATTCGTGTATGACTTTGCCCCTTTCGAGTTCTCCCAAGTCTTAGGCAGTTGACATTTACTGGAATTATTTTGTTCCTAATTACCTCTGGTTTTGATGGAAGAGAATTAAGGCATAATCAACATCCCCAAAGTATCTGAAGTCAGACAATTGCAGAATAATGGGTTCATTCCCAGCAATACTAGATATCATGAGGACAGCTTTTTTTTTTTTTTTTTAAATCTTCTTGTTTCTTTATTGTTTATTTATACAAAGCTCATCGTACATTTTACTTTAGCATTTTGTATATATTCCGTCTGTTTCTCTGCCACTGGTGTCTGGAATGAGGGGATGTTTATATTGAATTTCATGCTCACTTATGCCCAGGCATAGTTTCTGCTTAACTGACTGACATAGCTTTAAGAACCGTGGATGGCTACATACTGCGTTTCCAATTTCAGTTGTTGGTTTTTTTACTATTTTGAGCCATTTCCTGTCACTATAGCATGCCGCCAGTTTATTGCACAGGCACTATTTAAAATACCCGTGTCTTGCTAAAAATAATAGAAGTTTAAAGCGTTATTCTTGGATTATCTTTAGCTGGTAATGACCTTTCTACTTCTGCTGAGCATTCAGGTGAAGGAAAGACGCGGTCGTTCTTTATTACTGGAGGAGCCTAACTAAGCTGCGTTTGCCAATGTCAAATTGCTCGCGAGCTGTTTGACCTCCTATTTACTTCTAATTCCTGCAAGCTGTTAGCAAGAGCTACGCTAAATCAACCTGTCATTTGATCTTGCCTTTTGCGACTGTCACCGAAAGATTTTATACGTGTGAGCATCAGAGAAGAACTGCGTAAAACTCCTTAAGAGCGTATTAGAGTTTACAAAGTGTGTAGGAAGTTGTTCGGGGATATAAATGGTACAAATTATAGAGTAATGGCTGTGGGAGAGGAGAGGAGACAAGCTGGTGTCTAGCCTGTGCTCCTCTCGCCGGAGAAATGTAGGGAGCGGCAAGGGAAAACAGGGACTCTAAAGCAAGATTTCACCTGATGGGATTCCACATTTATTCTTACGCCATGGTTTCGGTGCCGATTATGGGTTTACAGGATTTATTCTTTTCCCTAACTGCCGGAGCTGCAAAATCAAGCTGCATTCACCCCGCTTCTTAGCTCATCACTAATAATAAAGATCCTTCAATGGGAGTCAAGTTGACAGTTGTGCTGAGGACAGTCATCGCGGGAGCCGGCACCAGGAGCGAGAACACGTTATTGTTCGGCGTGAACCATTGTACCGACATAACACCGCTCGTTCAAAGGCTCTTAGAACGCTGCTCAGTTGTTAAGCTTCTCAATATCTCTGTTAGGGAGCTGGCGTTCAAGATTTCCTGCAGCGGGGGAAACAGAGGCAAAGGGAGACGCAAAACCAAAGCGGCGATCCTCTGATTTCTGCATCCCAATGGGGCGTGGGAGACTTGGTCCCCAGGGGACGTGGTCCATAGCTCTGGCATGGAAAGTGTCTCGATTCCCCTCTTTTGGAGAGTTGCTGCAGAAGTGTTAGTCCGATAAGTGCTTGTGTGTTATGGTACACGGGAGCTGGGTGGAGATGGCTTTTTTCATGGTGGCAAAGCGGCACGCATAACTTGCTCTGTTGTTCTCCAACTGCTGGAAACCAGCCTTTGACCAGCAAAGCAACTTTTTCTGAGCGTTTTTTAAAGCCTGATGTTCCATTGACGTATCTGCGCTTGCAGAATAGTGGGCAAAAGGCGTTGTACAGAAAACTCACTCTATTCAAGTATTTACTGACCTATGTATGTATAAAACCACTGCAGAAGGCAAAGCCGTAACGGGTCCCTTTAGTAGGTACTTACGGTCGGGTTCTGCTGTATCATCGTTCCCATTCCTCTTTCTGTCTCTGAGGAGCATTTTGCAGACGCAGTTCTCCAAGCAAGCTGTCCGTGCAAAACCAGCCCGGGGAGCAGCATGCTTCATCTTGGCATGGTCGCTTAGCTGGACTTTGGGTGTGGGGTTGCTCGCCACGGGTTTGCCTGAGACTAGGGCTTGTCTGCTTACGTAGGAGAAAAATAAATATTTTGGAGGCCTGTAGACCTCTACATGCAAGGTCTGCTTGTTTTGCAGCGTCAAGAGAGGGAGACCAACAAAAGACAGAGTTGCAATACGAAGTAAGGCTGGGAAGAAAAATCCCTGACCTGTTCCATTGTGGAGATAAGTGAGGTATAAAATTGGGTCCATATTTAAGTCTGAGGGAGAATTGCTTTCCAGGGATGAGGGCATGCTCTGGCCAGCACCTGCTGAAGTGCTGCTGTGTCTCCTAATTGGGCTGTTAAAGCGTTAGGGAGCAAAAACGTGGTAATGACCTTCCTTGAAACAACGCTTGTGAGAAGAGGAAAGATGTGGAAGTGTCTTAGCAATCTGTGACCGAGTGCTTAGCACCAGGCGCTTGGATATGGGGAAGATGAGGGCGATATCTGTCTCCAAAGAGATAGCAGCATTGTGAAAACACGGCAAAGTAAATCACCGCTCCCTAAGCAGAGCCAGCCCGTATAAATCAACAATAATATCTCAGCCCTCGCTGAGTGCACGTCTGAGACACTGTACACAGCTCTAGTCACCGTGTTACAAAGAAGGAAATTACAGAATAAGAGGAGGTGAGAATTAGGGCAACAGGACCAGAGCTCTGTGAATATCAGATATTTTTTTTTTCGTAGCACTTCTGAACAATTGGGGTCAGATTGTTTTTGATTTTTTCTATAAAATCAAAGTAACACCCGAAATGAAATATCAGACAGTGGGGAAAAAAAACCAAAATGTTTTGAAAGAAATCACGCCCTTCTCCAGGCATGGCTTTTATTCTTCTGGAAGCCAAAAAACATTCAGTGGGCTTGGCATAAATTCACTCAGAGTTTCAGTGGAGCCAGGTGGAAATTTCTGGTGGAGCCAGTTCGCACTGGCTCGGACTCCAAAATACATTGGGAAAAGGGCGATGGATGGAGGATCAAACGAACGTGAACCTTCTCCTCGGTGTCAGACGGAAAGAGAGCGAGCAGAGTTGCGGGGTGCTGTGGCAGAGGAGAGCAGGGCTGGCTGCTGCTTTGGTGGGAGCGGTGTCTTCAGAGGAGAAGCTAGTTTGGGCTGTAAGGGGGTCAGACAAGGCAAGGGGAAGGAGAATATTAGAAGTTGGTTTGATGCACGTGGCGGGTCATGACTTTTAAGTAAGATTTGGCATTTCTTAGGAAGACTGGCTTGCCTCTGGGGTTTTGCACGGGGCAGCACGATTCCCCTGGCCGTATTTAGCCTGGCTGGCTGCGGCAGCAAAACCCAAACCCCACAGGTCTGGGACGTGAGGGACTACCGCTTTCATCGTCTATAACAGCGAAGGTGGGAAATGCGATATTGTGGAGTGGTATGTTCATACTAAGACTCCTTTATTAATGCTCTGTAATGACCTTGCCGGGGCACAGTTGAGTGCCTTGTCATCTGTCCTGGTCTTATTAGAGGTTCGGCGTGCCGGATTGCGAGTTACTCTTTATCTCAGTTGCCATCAATATCGCGCGCTGCAATCGTGTAGTCATGATGGGCTTGTTCCCAAGGGCCTTGAATATGTCTAAAACCCTCTTCGTGACTTGCTATTTTAAGAGTCGCATTTATAAGGAAAAAAATAGACAGTCGCAGTAGACCAACAATGTCTTTCCTATCAACAACAGATATATCAGAGATAAAGTACCCTTTCTCCCTCCTTTTGCTGGTGCCATGCAAGGGAAGAAATGCTGTTGATTCATGGGCTGGGGGCAGCCGTTGTCTCCAAAGCCTACTAATCACAGGTATTAACGGAGCCAACTGGAGAAGTGGGTCAGCGCTGGGGCTGAGTTAGAAGGAGCGGGTGTCACCGGAAAGAAAAACGAGTGGAAAGCTCGGAGATGATGTTGGAGGTGGGGATTTCTGCAGTCAGAGGCTGGGAGAGCGCCGAGAGGAGAAAGGCTCTGGTATCTCCACGGCAGATATGAGCAAACATCTTGTGCTGTTGTAAATGGGTGAAATTGAATTGCTTGCTTGCTTGTAAATTTAAAAAGATAGTGTGTTTCTATCAATAACCGGAGGCTTAAATAATAGACTTTGGTTTGACTACCAATCTCCTTTCCCCATTGAGGGAGAAAGTCTCTTAGAGCAGCGGGGAAAGTCTCCGCGCAACAGCTTGTACCTCTATCTATCACGCACCTTATCAGTGGGTGTACTACCAGTTCTTGTACAAAGTCATCATCTTTTTCTTTGTCTCTTCATCCTCTTCTGTACTTTAATTTGTGGTTTCTATAATGCTACTTACAGGCAGGCAACATGAGGGCTCAGCCCAAAGCATTGCTCAGATTCAACCAGTGCAAAGGAGCTGGAAGCAAAGCACGGGTGTTTGTGCGCGTAGAGAATGAACGGGATCCATGCCCGCGTACATCCCAGCGTGGCTATAGGACTTCCTGGGGTCTAGAAATAGCCAAGTCCTTCTCTTTTTAGACGCTCCTGTGTCTAAAAGTGCTCGGTAGCATCCCCAGCGTTTTACCTGGCTGAATGTTGTATGTCCCATCGTTGGCTTGCCCCTGCTCTGCTGGGGAAGGCAGGCTGAACTCGGGACCGTTGCAGTGCAAGCAACCCATATGGTGGGACCTTGCTGCTCGCTCGCAAAATGCGATCCCAACCGGGAGCTCTCCCGTTGCCTCCTCAGCTGAGCCATTTTGTGCCCCGCTGCCACCCTATTAAAAGAAGCACGAATTGAGATTTAGTGCAGCACAGTGGAAGGGACAGGGAAAACAAGTCCGAGGCTCCAAACAACAAATTATTCTTGAATCAAACATCTCATTAATGGCTGCAGTGTCGCCACTCTGCTTTGCATAATTAAGTTTCATGGGGCGTTACAATTAACAGTTGTGCCGCAACGTAGGTAGGAACAATCTCCCGTTTATTTACCCTGGCTGTATCTGAAAGTGCTGTGTGGTGAATAAGACGCATTTACAAGTAGATTAGGGTGCATTCTGGGTCATAAATTGAGTAAGGCTGTAATTGCTTTCCAACAAAGGAGAGCTGCAAATAAGACAGGCCGCCTCTTTTTTTTTTTTTTTTTTTTTCCTTTCCCCTCCCGAAACCCCTTTTTTCCTGTTGATGTGTGTCTGAAAATTCTCATCCCCAGCTAAATAACACAGTTATGGCATTGAAAACCTTGTAGAAGCTTTTTCAACTTGACAGCTCCTACTCTGTAATATTTCAAGGCATATTTTCCCCCTTCTTCTTCTTCCTTCTTGAGACTCCGCTGCAGAGACTTGTTTTAAAACCCGCATATTATGGCTTTGTATATTATCAGTCAAATATCCGCATGTGCATCCATGATGGGGAGGGGGAGAGGGGAGATGCCTGGGTTTCAGGCACTTGGAATTAACTGGGAAAGATGCCAAAATGTCATTAGAAGCACTCGGATACGGCAGAATGCAAACCACCTCCAGTCTATATTCAGATACGAAGGCAGGCCCAGGAATTAAACATTTATCAAGGCAGGGGGATTAAAGCCTGACCACAAATACTCTTCTTCGTGAAGGGCTTTCCCTGCGAGGAAGGAAGGATCCGGAGAGTTAGCAATACCGCTTGCATGCTGTTGAGGAGCAAGAGAAGCTCTCACCGCCTCGAAACTCTCTAGGCCAAATGAGCTTTTCTTGCTTCAAATATTTCTTAATCGTAGTTTCTTATAGGATTATGAAGAAGCTGGTGGAGAATGTTAAAAAAAATGGGGTTTTTTTCAGCCTTGTGAGTATTTCTCGGGCGGTTGGTAAGACTTGGAGCCGGAGTAGCTAAAAAAGGAGAGAAAGATTCAGCTCCCAACCAATTCTGCTCCTCGTTATGCACTTAAGGAAAAGCTGCCATTTCCTGCTAAAAACCCATTTGTCTTGCAAATTTCTATAATGAGCAGATTTTGGAATAAATACCATGTAATCTGCAGTGACAGTTCTCTCATTTCTTTTTTATTAGTTCAATCTTTTCAGCATCTGAAACACGTAGCAGTGGAGTCTCAGAAGAGGTTTAGGCAGCTCTGTGGGAGTTTTTTTAACACCTTGGCACACAACTCTGCCAATTGCTCTCCCATCGCATCCCTCCCCTCCCCTCTCCGTTACCTTCCATTTATTTATTCAATTGTATGTTTTAGCAGCATCTGTCCGTAGCCCCAGGCACCCTTTAAGTAATTTAGAGTACACATAGTCGAGCATTAGCGAGACATGCCCCGTCACGTCATCCTCAATTCCTACAACAGCCTACGGAGCAACAGCCGGACGGGTACAGCCACCATCTCGCTCAGTTTTCCGTGTTCCCGGATGCCTGGGGAAAAAATGGAAGGGCTTCCCACCTAGCTAGAAGGGATATATTAATATCTATGTAATATATATATATTCTGTTCTAATATTTAACATATCTTAATATCTACGAAGCGGATTTTTTGATGGGGATTGGCAAGGGTGGCGTTTCTCTTTGTCCTAGAAAAGGTCAAACTGGTCTTTCTGAAAGCAAAGGATGTGACTAGGTTGTTGCGTTTGTCCCGTGGCCGTGGTCTTGGCCGGTGGGCTGGAGCTCGGGTAGGACATCCCCACCTGGAGGAGGAATTGCCGCAGGTCGAGCGTGGGAAACACGGATCCCGCTCGTGGCTGTGGGTGCAGGTGATGGGGCGGGTCGAGCGGTTGCTTCCCGGGGAGCGGGGCACCAGGGCTGGTGTTGGAAATACTTGATGGAGCTGCCTCTTTGGGACTGCGGAGATGGAAAGCATGTTCTACCTTGGCCTAGGGTGTGCAATATTGCTGTTAGGAACAAAGCTATGTAAGAAAAAGCAGGAAGCAGCTCTCTGTTGTTGATTTAAGTTTTGTGATGGGAAGAGGTGGCTCTGGCCCCTGAAGCTGCATCCTCCTGTTCTGCAGGGCTGGGTAGGGGGGTGGAAAAAGCAGCTAAATGAGACGGAGAAATAAATACAAAACCAAACAGCCCGCAGGATGGCCTCTGTAACCATGTGCCACTCAAGCTGACCTTCACCAAAGTGTATTTAAAACCTGAGTTTTTCCCTTTGTGTTTCCTCTGGTCTAAAAGTGAATTACAAATCCCATTGCTTTTAAAACGCATAGTGTTATAATACTTGGTGAACTTTAACTTTTATTTGTATTTATTCTTTTTCTTCATAGGTAAGTGGCATTTGCTTAATGTTGAAGTACTTGAAGGTCCAGAGTGGGGGATGCAAAACATCCTTGCCTGCTTGGAGGTTCCTTGGCAGGTAAACCCAAATCTTTTTATTTCTTTTTTTTTTTTTTTCCCCTGCATCCAATCCAAGCTGTTTTCTCTTTCTTCTGACGTTACTGAAGCGGGCTGATACTGCAGGGGAAGGGCGTGAAGGTGTGCGAGCTTCATTTACAGTTCACTGCTTTGAGGAGTTGAGTTGCACTTTGGATTGGCAGCGCTGTCCATCTTCTGTGCAGGGTTGAGCATCGCAACGCGGGAAAGGGGAGGTTCAAAAACCCCCGGAAAGGTGATGCTGAGACGCGCTGTGCTTGATCCAGCCAAGCTTTTCAGCAGTGCTGCAAACTGCCACGGAGCCTGTTGCCATCATACCAACGCAGGGGATTTGTCCACGCCAAAGCTGGGGGGGGTGGGTTCCCCGGGGGAGGCACTGAGTGAAGTTTTGCAAAGCTTCAGAGCTGTGTTTCCAGGAAAATGATGCTCAAACTCGCTCTCACCTCCCTCCGACCTTTTAAAGCACGGTGCCTGCCTCTGCAAAAACAACTACCACGTGCGTAGCTTTCAAATATTTCCATTGTACGGTGATTTTCACGGTCAATAGCGGTTCAGAGCAGTTTCCTCCCTCAAGCCCTTTTAGCCCCAAGCCCCACGCGAGCTGATATTTTCTTTGCTCCAAGTGCACCCCTTGTTTCGTACAGAGCCCCAAACAGCCCGGGCGAGACACCTGCGTCCCGGCTGCTGCCGGCCTGTGGTGCGAGCTGCCCGGGGCCGGGAGCGACGCGCCGAGCAAGGTTTCGCCGTGTCGTCTAACTCTCGGCGGCATGTCACTTTTTCTCAGGTCGGCGTATTATCTCGCCCTGGCAGATGCAGCGAGGTAGAAATACAAGGCTATTTGCAATGCCGTTTATTAAGACGTGTTTTAGAGGCGGTTGGAGGGAGCACTGGCTGGAAATGTTAATCATCGTCTCTGACAATGTATTGACCTGCCTTCTGCTTTACCCCGCTGCCTCGGGGAGCTGGAGGGGAGCACCGGCCGGGTGCTTCAGCCGTGCCTTTCCCCCCGCCGCCTCTCCTGTGCGGAGCAGAACACACCGCTGCGGGCAGAGGGAGGAGAAACTTTTTGCCTGTGGAAAAGCAGCTTGTGGGTGGGGAAGGTAGAGGGGAAAAGAAGCTTTTATTTTAGTTATATTTTTATTTTACTTTTTTTTTTTTTTTTTTTTTTACCTGATAGTTGTCTTGCTGGGAGAAGGGAGTAATCTGACTTCTGTGGAAACAAATGATCCTGCACGACTACTGTGCTGCCTTCTCCTGCTCCACCAGAAAAGGTGTCATTATTTTTCCCCTTTTGTTTTAGACTTCTGTGAACCAAAAGGGCTTGAGGATTTTAATGGTCTATCTCAAAGATTGAGAGGCCCTTTATATGTCAAGCCACAATCCCATCCTAGGCTGTACTGGCCTCTGTTTGATTTTATGAAGCTTATTTTGGATAGATGGTATTTTTATAGCTCCTGCCTTGCTTCACCGATGGCCATATTGATGTAGCGCAACAGGACAGGGCTAATAAATAGTTTATAAAACTGTAGGTTCATTCTCCCAAGTGATCTACAGCTGCATCTGAGCAGACTGCAAATCACCGCCCTGGTGACGCCGTGCCTCTCTACCACCACGGCCCGGGGCAGAGCCCTGGCACGCCATGGGAGGGGAGGAATTAAAGCAAAGCAAAGCTTTCTCTTGCTGAAGCTTGCGCAGAACTTTCCCTTATGGTGAGGTTTTGCCCCAGCAGCGGATCGTGGAGCAACCAACTTGGCGTTGGGTTAGGGAAGGCTGCCCCGGTCACCGGAGGAGCACCCCTGCTCTCAGCCCTGCCCGCAGGCTCTGTGGGGATGCCACGGCTTTGGAAAGCTTCTTCTTAGGCTATGTAGAGCCTATCGCATCGGTGTCACGAGATTATTAACAGAGCCAAACTCTGCCGACAGCACCTTCTCTCTTGTATGGACCTTCCTGACCCATGGGATGAAATTGCACTGAGCGATGGGTATTTGAAACACGGTGCTAGGGGAAAGACGTCCCTTGCCCTGGGCTGCAAAGTCTCCATACTTGATTTTGTGTTGAGCGAAATATTGCGAGAAGTTTCTTATAGATACAGATATGGGGTTGCTGGGAGCGTGCCATGGGACTCCCATTCGTGGGGCGTCAGGATCTTACCCAGCACAGGGCCCTCGTTAAAACGCTGCCAGCCCCGACGAGCTGCATCTCTCTGTGTCGTTGTGCCATCCCGCTGCGCTGCTGGTGGCACGTCAGCTCACGAGGGAGGATGCCCCCTCCCCTGTGCCGTGCCAGCCGCCACGACCAGGTTTTGTGGCGTAAGGACATGAGAAGTGAAGGATGGACGACAGCTTGGCTGTCGTGAACTCTAGTGCAGGAGTTAACGGGCACCCCTCCCTCTTACCATTGCTTCTGCCTTTCCTGAGCTGCAGTAGGTACTGGGCTATCCATCTAGCACTTGGGTACGCAGTTATAATAGTAGTGATTATTTTTATTGCCTTTATATCACGAAATTTTAGGCATGGCTGCTTAATTTTATGCATGGCTGGAAGGAGGTCAGTAGGCTGGAAGGAGGCCAGTAGGTTAAGCCTGGCTTTCTGGCGGGTTAGAAGGGAATAAGCATGTCCGTTTCTATTAACCTTGCATGGCTCGTGTCCCAGGAGATATTCCCCACCTTTCAGTGACATAAGCATTTCTTCCATGCTTTGTGTGGAAAGCTCTTTCCGGGTAGGTTATCTCCACCCGCTTCTTTAGGAGAGATGTGACCACTTGGTGACAGGGTGTCCGAGAAGGCTTGGTCCCGCCTGACCAGATGGGCGTAGTTCCTAGCGTTTTCTGGAGTCCACCTCTGGACAAATCCTCTCTCTGGCCCACGGCTGTACCCATCATCCAGTCTTGAAAGCATTTCAGCTGCCTGTGTTTGATGCAGGTAGTGTTTGTGTGCAGATTTGGGTTTATGCAACCTGATGGGATCTGCAGAAGGGCTTCTTGATGACCTGTGGGGTTGATGGGAGCCGGCTCAGACCCAAGCGGAGCCCTTTGAAGATCCCACCCTGTTGATTTACTCCTAAACGCTTCTTTAGAGAGTTGCCTTTGAGTCTCTGTTTTAAGTGCTGAGGTCTGGTATCTGCTTGGCTTATTCTTCGTTCTCCATAGCTACCTTTTTACTTCTCCCCGTGAGCTCTGTGTGTGTGAAACCCCACAGCTGCCTGCTTGGATCAAAGGCTATATCATCTTGCTTCCTTTTGGGTATTAGAAATACGAGCCTCCCTCATTTCTCCTACTTTTCAATCTTATAACGCTTAGGATTGAAGAGTCGATGAGGCCTTCTTTTTGTGGATAGCGGCATACTCTGTAATGTGGTTTTAAAAGGGACGTCAAGCGTCTTTATTAGTTGGTATTTGTTGAAGCTGGGTTTGGCTTCCAGAAAAACGGGTTGATTAAAGTGCGTGTGCGAAGAGGCAAGGGCAGCGGCGTGGGTGTGAGACGTACCCAGACACGCATATATATTGATTTTTGCTGTGCCAGAAATGCCACGCATCTCCTTCGTGGTCTGTGCTCGCTTTGGAGGGGTCTCCGGGCATTAACTAGCAGAAAGAATTGTCCTGTCACCACTAAGGGCTTTATCCTTCTGCAGATAGCTCAGAAGAAGGAAAAAAGCAAAACCAACCCACAGCCTTCCCTGCACCCACCGTCCACACCCCGCTAGCGTTTGGCAAATGATAAAATATTAAAGCCATATTTTTTCCTGCTGTGCTCAGTTACCACGTTGTCCTTTTCTTTGGAAAGGAAATGCAGTTGGGGAGACATATGGAGGTGCTTGTTCTTCTTGTTGCCATGGGTATGTCTGCAGTGTCCTCAAACGCGCAGCTCTGGGTGCCCAGTTTTGGCTTGGTCCCCTCAGCTCCACCACTGCCGCATACTTACCAGGGGTGTTAGGTCCGTATTGCTGGTGCCCTCCCGCTCTAAGAGGCCGCTTGTACTGTTTTAGGATATTTTTCCCTGTCAGCTGTATAATTTGAAGGTTAATTTGGCTATTACTACACTATTACTACTGCTATGATGTTATTACAAGGGCTTACTACAATCACTGCAGTGACTGGGATTTCTTTAGGCACACCTTTATCACAAAGCAGGGGGTTCAGCCTGGCTTAGGGGCACTCAAGCTCTGTTTTATCCAGGGTGAGTTTAAAGCACCCACAACCTCCGAAAAGGTATTTGGGGTGTGGGGGAATGGCGAGGCAAGAACAGGGGCAGCTCCACAGAGGTGATGTATCCAAAACTGGGACCTCCTGAAGTGAGCCTTGGGCTCTTGAGGAATAACTAGCTAGAAGGGATGAGTGGGTGATACTGATACAGCCATCTTGCAAGCATATATCGTGTTTGACGCCAGCTTGCATAAGAAAAGGTGGGAAAAGACCCATGGGGGCTGTCGTGTCTTTTAATTTGTTCCCTGAACCAGTCTAGGACAAATTGGCGTGTTGGCGTAGGAAACCTTAGGCTGTCCCTGCTTGTTTTGTTCCTTGTTATAACTACCTTTTGGTTAAATTTGAAAGACTTCAGTCTCCAGATAGCTCAGCTGAATGTTTTTTTTCTTTAGTACTGTGCATGAAAGAGAAGTGCGGCCCTTCTTCCAGCTCTGCAGTAGAGTTCAATGAGAGAGAGATTTGGAGTCGATGCATTTATTAGTAACATTAGGGCAGAGGAATGTGCACAGATACATCACCAGCTCCATGCTTTAAACTGGCGTTTTTTCCCTCGATTTAGATTGCTCTCACTCTTTCTGTGCTGATACAGGAAAGTCCCAGCATGGGATGATGAGATCAAGTGCACATTGGTAGCAAACGCAATTTGTAAAGCGTTGGTTGTACAAATGACATTGTGTATAAAAGAAATGTTGCAACACAACCGTACTAATGCAGCCATGTGACACCAATTTAATGCATTTTCTCCATTAAGCTGCTTGTTCAAGACAACTTTCGACCATTTTGAGTACCGCAGTGGTATGTAAGGCCTCTATTTTCTGAGTATTACTGATTTTGCAGCTAACAGATGTCAGTGTCTATTTGTCCCTTATGGAAAAGTCCCCATAAAGTTCAATAGGGATTAAATTTGTCAGGCTCTATAGAAACATAACAGGATTCTATGGAAATTACTCTGCAATCCTATAGAATGCAATAGATAATCTCCTCGTCTCTGGAAGTATTTTAACTCTTGCATAATTGGGGACCAGAATAGAAAATCTCCATTAAATTCAACAAGATGGTTCGAAAAATCCTATAGGAAAATGATCATTTTCTATTAAAATCAGTAAGACTTTTTCGTCAGCATGTTGGCCCTCATTGGGAGGTTTTATTCATTTGCCAATCCTACTAAAAAGTGTTTTGTCAGAAGGCTGATACTTGCTTTGTTCTAGGGAACAGTGATTTGTGCATAAATGATGCTTATGTCCAATGCTTGTATAATTTATGGCGTGGCTCTAAATTCCCTTTCAGAGTAACTGGAGCAGGATGAGGCTTTAAGCCCTGCAGGGAGGGAAAAAAAAAAATTGCTGGGGATTTGGAGAAGGGGTCTGCCTGTGAAGACACCTCGGCGTGCTGCTATTATGTTATACAGGTCGTCAGCAGCCGAACAGCAGACCACAGGCAGGGTGTTGCGTGCACGCACGGATGTGCCACGGACGCAAGCTTTCCTCTGTCATCTCTCTGGCTCCGGCGCTGCTTATCTGAAGTGTTCAGCCCAGGATGCTGCAAATTAATGTTGGATTGAAGCTCTGTTTCTGTTAAACTGCCCGTGGCTGGTTGGAAGGGCTCTGTTGCCTCTCGCATCTGCAGTCTGGCTTTTCATGGTGCGGCCTGGGTGGTGGGGAGCATTGGCTCTGCCGAAAGCCAGGGCTTTGCTCTCGGAGGTCGTTGCCTCTGCCTCGTTGCTGGTGGAGCTCAGCCAACACGTGGGCTGGAGCAGTTAATTACAGAGAGAAGGCTCTGCTCGGCTGGGGGGGCGGGGGGGACCATGAAAAGCCACCCCTGAAAGGATCATCTTCCTTTTCTCCAGCCTCGGAAGGTGCTGCTGTGCATTTTGATGAAGGCAAAGCACCCAAGTCATAGGAGCATTAGCAAAATGCTTCCTGCAGATCATCTGCTGTGTCCGGGTGGCATCTCGGGGCACCGCTTGAGCCCCGCGCCGTACAAAGAGGCAACCTTAGAGGGTGCTTGCTCAAAGGTGGGGACGCAAGCGGCGTGGGCGTGGGCACGGCGTGTGGATGATGCTACGGGGAGCAGGTAGAGCTATGCCCATAACCGCTGGCGGGGGCTGATTCAGAGAGGGGAGCGCCGTCCCTGCAGCAGACTGACACGCCAGCGTGATTGCTCTTTTCATGGTCCGTTGTGTAGGAGGATGAGTCATCTTGGAGAAGGGAGTTGCTAACTCCTTGGGGGGTATTTACAAAGGATAATTTCAGCGAGGAAGGTTACTTTATTTTGGCAAGACGCAACGAGAAGGACTTTCTTAAAAGGATGGCGAATCAACTTGTCAGCTGAATGCCAGCTACGTCGGCACCGTAGCGGGGGGGACAGCATCCTGCACCGTGGTGGTGCTGGCCAGCGTGCACCAAAGTACAACCAGCCCTGTGCTAAGGCGTGGTGCAGGTCTGAGCTTTATCCTGACGTGGCCTAAAGTGTGCCTGAGCCTGAGTGAGGGCTTACACCCAGCATGCACATAGGAAAAGTTTGGGGCGGATTCTGGGTTTTGGTCTGTACGTGAAATGCAGGGCACGGATGTATCCCCCTTTGCGGCGGGGAACAGGTCAGGGAGAAAGGTTTGCGTAGCAGGGATGGGATCAGCTGATAAAGTTGAGAAAGTCTACGGCCAGGAGAAATGTAATGTCACAAGGTAAAGGTCAGGATGTGCCTCTTGATGGGGTGATGCATAGAGACCAGGAGCCAGGTCCAATTTTAAGCGCCTGCATTCCTTTGCACTTCCCCCGTGCAAACGTGCACAAAGCGAAGACTATAAAAATCAATTGACACAACATATGTAATGGTCTCATTTACTGGCGAATAGAAATGTGTGTAAATCTGGCATTAAACATGAGTTTACACTGCTCCCCTTCTTGGGAGAGCAGTGATTGACGGCGCTGTGTAAATGACATGAAGACGCCAGTAGAAGCTGGGAAACATTTACCCTTCCGAGATACCTGTGTACATTGGAGAATTGCCTTGCCTCGCCGTGAGCTTAAACACATCTGGAGGGCTCACTTCTTGCACAGTTCCTTGCTGTTGCTTACAATTAATACCTTTGTGTGGAAGAAGCAGTGCACGGAGAAAGAGCCCTGTCTTGAACAAATTATAACCAGTGTTTTCTTTCCTCCAGAGTCATGCTTGTTCCTTCCTAGAAGGCGCTGGAGCAAAAGCTCCTGCGAAACCATCGCGTAGCAGCAGGTTTTCAGACTCCAGAAGTTGGGAGGCTGCACGGGTGCATAGGGGCTGGCTTCTCTTACCGCGCCCATCAGCCAGCTAGTCCAAGTGAAAATCCAATAACAGCCATTTGAGATTAAATTCTGAGCACCTGAGTAATCTAAAGCCAGTGAGGAGTCGGTGTCTCAGCAGTCAGTCGAATGGTCTGGGCTGTCATCTTATTAGAGGGAGAGAGAAACTTTGATTTAACCCAAGACCCTTAATTTTCAAACAAGGAGGCAAAGCAATAACGTTTCCCGACTCCCACCGGCTGTTACCATTTCATGAAATCTTTGGCTTCTAAAATTTGTGACTGTCTTCAGGGTTTGGACTTCTCAGGCAATTTTCTTTGACAAGAGGATTCATACAAATCAATTAATGGAAGTAGGGGTGGAGAGCAGTAGGCTGCATGGGCGTTTGGAGGAGAAAGTGCTAGAGCAAACTCCCTGGGATTAAAGACAAAGGAGCTGCCATTAGCAATGTCTGTGGATAACAGTATAGGAAGGAAAAAAAAAAAAAAACCCAAACCAAGAACCGCAGAACTCGATGGAAAACCCTGCTGAAGTTCCTCCCGGCCGCGGTGACCTGGGTTTCATAGCTCTCCTCCTCCAGCTTTGCCGGGGTCTGGATTTAACTCCGTGTTCCTGGGTGCCCTGGTAGCACCTCTGTCCCCGCCTGCTCCTCGAGGCACATGTTGTGTTAAATCGCTGCCGTCGAAATGTTAACCGATCACAGCCTTCCGAAATGACTGGAAATTAATTGCAAGCTTAAATACTGCCTTGGCCTTTAACTCTGCTCCATACCGAGCGAAGTAAAGGTTTTGTCTCGTCAGAAAGACACCTTTCTGAAGAGGGGGAAGTAGTTCTTTTTTCCCCACTGGAATCCATTTTCCTTTTAATTGCTTTGCGCAGAGCCCCGGCCCCATGCCAAATGTGAGAATCGGCCGCGGGCCTTTTATTTATTTAACTATACATTTCTTTATTTTATTGTCAATTCCCAGTTGCCAGCTGAGGATGATTTTTTTTCACCCTCGGAGGCGAGCTTTAAAAATAAGCCCCGGTGTCCTCTCCGCTTTTTCCCCCCCCCGTGCTTGTGAACCGAAAGGGCAGTCAGCAAAGAGGTGTGAATTAGATTTCGGTGTCGCGGCGCAGGAGCTCTGGCTACGCCGCCTTCCCCCTTCCACGCAATCCTCCCGGAGCTGCTCGCTGGTGCATCTCACCTCCTTCACTGCTATTCTTCTCGCATTTATTGCCTTCATTTCCATAGCACATACGGCACCCAGGCTGCATTCTTATACGCAGCTCTCCCCTGTAATGAGTGACCTAGATAGTGCTTTCTTTTCGGACAAAGCAATAAACAATAGCTTTGCTAACAATGTGCTTGGCTGCTAATTCACGCTGAGTAGGGCTTGGATTTAGCATTACAGAAATATTCACTTGGAGCCAGATTATCTAAGGTACTCGGATGCCCCCTATTACCATAGTATCCGAGTGCCTTGCGGCTTTTGAAGATGCTTATTTTCATGTTAACCCTGTGGTGTTACCCTTTTTTTTGTTTGTTTTTTAAAGGCTGGGGACTGAAGTAGGAGGAATGCAAGGAAAGCTCTGGGCACAGGGGCTGGAGTGGCTTTTTTGGTAGGAAGAGCATTGCATTTATTTTCAGATAGTTATGCTGGGATGAAGTATGAAGGCGGCTGGGCTGAGCGAGGTGCCGTGGGGTCTTAATGTCAGAACTATTTTGTGCTGTGCCCCTACTATCAGACCCCGTCCGAACAATTTTCCCTTTGCCAGGAAAAGCTGATGTCCCCCTCCCTGGCTAGCGTAAATCGATGGAGCCCAGCTCCATCGCCATGGATGCAATCGCCCCGCGTCTGTAAAACTCTTTTAGATGTTTCAGAAGGCTCCGGGGTCCCTTAGCCCACGTCCTCCTTCCTGATGTGAAATCACCGGCTCGTTTGACCCGGCGCGTCGTGGGTCCCGCGTACCTGGAGACGTGCTTCCCCCACCTCTGCCGCGTTGCGGGGCCGATAATTCACTGTACCATGCCGCTTCCTTTATCTCCGTTTATACTCGCTTAATGTGGTTGGGAATCCACAAATTCCCTTTTACGTTGTTCTGAATGTAACCTACTAAACCTTAATCATGGTTTGGGGAGTAGTAATTCTTTCTGTTATATGACTCTCTTTTTATTTTTTCTTATATAATTTTTCCTTTAAGAAAAGATCATTAATCCACGTTTCTGAGCCTTCCCATCAATCTATAATTGAATCATATAAAAAAGACTTGATTTTACATCCATATAAGAAAGAATTCAATTCTCCCTAATGCCTACAGATTTATAAGTCTTAATCTCCAGATTTCTCTTAATTTTTTTTTTTTTTCTAATAACCCAGCTTGTCTGGAGTTATCTAAATTAATTGTGAACTTGAATATACTGTGATCTGAGGAGATCAGTTATCTTTTCCGTAGAGGAGACGCCAACAGCTTAACAGACCCATCTCGCAGGGAAAACAAAACCACTTCTAATAGCTACCTAACCTTGGTGTGCTGGGAAGCACCCCTCACAGGCATCTTCAAAAGATGCTCACTTAATTATCGCGTTTTAAATGCCGTATTGCACTGCGGAGCTTTCCCCTCTCAAGTCTCAGCTCTGCTATCACCTCCTCCTTTAAAAGTACAAAGGGAGCGTGTCGTGCCTTGCTAGCTTGGTGGGCTGGAAGGAGAAACTCTGCCTTTCCAGCCCCGGCTCTGCCACCAGACTCGCTTTTAAGCCTCGGCTGAGTTACTGCTATCGCCTGGTTCAAGGCATCTTCCCTTTTTAATAGCAGTGGCTCCCCGCGGAGCACCGAGCCCATCCTTTGGCTTGCCTTGGATGGGTTATACCTGCCGGAGCGGATACCAAGTGCTGCTCTGAGCCCTGATTTTGGATGAATGCAGCTCAGCAGCTTTCGCCGCGGTTTTAGTACACCCAGACAGAGGGCTTTGCCGTGCCGCTGCGCTAATGGGAAAGGGAGAGAGCGACCGACTAACTTGCACTCGAGTATATCTGTGAGTCTTGGAGCCTGCTGCCAGCCTCCTCTTGAGCTGCAAAACAGCGCTGGGCTTTTTATCCTGAAGTTGGGCTAGAGCTGGAGCATCTCTAAGGCAGGCAGGGAGGCAATGGCTTTTGCTAATTTAATAACGCTCCTAAAAAAATATGGTTTTTGGATTGATGGAAAGCTTCCAGCGCTGTCGGGCTCATGTGTCCTGATGGCTCCGGTGGCCCCTGTTTTCAAGCCAAACGGCGTTGGCTAAAGCAGCCTTTGCCCCGGCTTTGCCCTCGGCATCTCGAGGAGATCCCACCTTGGAGGCACTCAGGCATCCAAGAAGGCTGCTTCACCTTCTCCTTCCTCCTCCTCCCTGCAGCAGAGGAGGAAGACAAAGACAGGTAATTGTGCCGTCTCCGCAGGCAGTAAATTCCAGCCGGGGTTTCCATTTTAAGCGCGCTGTTTGGAGCCTTGACGGTGGCATGCGTGTGGGAAATTGCTCTGAATTCCTTCGGCCTCCACTGTGTTTAACTCCTGGGAAAGGTGCTCAGAAAAGCAGCGCATCTAATATTTGTTCTAAGTTCCTTGTACCGGGAAGAAGAGCAAAAGCCAAGGTTTTGCTGTACGTGCATTTACCAGCTTCCATCCTTGTATTCTCTTGTAGGCTCACAGTCCCATCTGTTAGAGATTTCTCGCGCTGATGTGCTTTTTCTCTTTTTTCATGCCATGCCTGCACTGCAGATTCATCCTCTTTAAACGAGACGCGGGGATCCGTTAGCAGGTCTCCCGCTGCGTCTCCTTGCTGTCCGTCTCTCCTTCCAGACGTGCCCATTCCCTTCCCCTCCCTCTGCGCTTTCCCTCCCTTCCCTCCTTGGCCAGCAAGGGAGGGCTGGTAGTGAAAGCAGGGTTTTTTGGGCTGTCCCGGAGCTGGGGGATCGCAGGTTAGTGGGGCTGCTCAGTCCCCTGGAGCACGGCTCGGCAGGCTCCTGCCCTGAAAGGGAGCACCAAAGCAGGATTAAAATCCTGGGCAGGTTTCCCTTGGCCTGACCCCCTCCCGCTGCCCGTGGGCAGGTTGTGTGTTTGGATATGATTACCCAAATAGCCTGACTATCCCCTGGCTCCCAGGAACCTGTTAGTAGTCAGTAGGGAAGCTCCCAGGTCTGTTGGAGCACTGGAGGTAAAACCGCTGCTTTGAACGGCTGCAGGCAGATTTGTGCTCCTTTTTATTTTATTCATTACTTTTTCTCCCTTCCTCCTTCCATTCTCCTAGTTGCTTTCTTGAGCTTCAGATGGATTATCCAGATTGCAAAGCCCAAACCCTCGCCTGCTTGCCAGACTCTTCTGTTCCTTTCCAGTTCATTCCTTAAAGCCAGTGTTGCAGCCCCCACTTTTCACGGAGCGGGGCCGGAGGGTTTGCATGGGTGCTGCAGCGAAGGTGCAGAAACAGCTCTATGCATCCAGGTAGCGTGGGCGTCAGGGCTGTGGGTCACCTGTTGGACATCGGTTTGTCCCACCGAAGGCTCTGCTGGTAGGTGAGGGCTTGTTCCGTTGCAGAAGGAAGCCAGGGCTTTGCAGGAGTCACAGAATCACAGAATCGTATAGGTTGGAAAAGACCTTTAAGATCATCGAGTCCAACCGTAAACCTAACACCGCCAAGCCCACCGCTACACCATGTCCATAAGCACCTCATCCAAACGTCCTTTAAATACCCCCAGGGATGGCGACTCCACCACTGCCCTGGGCAGCCTGTTCCAATGCTGGACAACCCTTTCAGTGAAGAAAAATTTCCTAATATCCAGTATAAACCTCCCCTGGCTCAGCTTGAGGCCATTTCCTCTTGTCCCATCACTTGTTACCTGGGAGAAGAGACCGACCCCACCTCTCTACCCCCTCCTTTCAGGCAGCTGTAGAGAGCGATGAGGTCTCCCCTCAGCCTCCTTTTCTCCAGGCTGAACAACCCCAGGTCCCTCAGCCGCTTCTGATGGCTTCTGATAAGACTTCTGCTCCAGACCCTTCCCCAGCTCCGTTGCCCTTCTCTGGACATGCAAAGTGTCCAGTTTTGTGGGTGGCTTCTTGCCTCGCTCCCTCCCCAGCAGGGCTGCCTCCTGCAGGGACTGCTGCTTCCCCAGGCATGCTCACCCTCCTGGCGTGCCCTTGGCGGGGTCACCCCAGGAGTGGTTCTGGCTGCCTGCCTTCCCCGAGCTTTCTTTCCCCGTCCCCATGCTCTTTTTGGAGAGCTTTAGGCCACAAGCTGGCTTTGGATGGGGTTTGTAAAGGTAGAAAGGGAAGGAAACGAAGGAGCAAAGGGATCCCCAGGCTATCGCTGCCAAAGTCACTTTATGTCCCCTTGTCCCTAGGGATGACGAGCTCCCCTGAGCAGAGGCTGGCTGGACCCCCCCAGCACACGGGGGTCCCGTCAGGGCTGGGGTGAGGATGACCCCACTAGTGATTTCTCTTGGATGTTACTTGGGAAATTGCAGGTTGGGAGACAGTAAGTGCTGCTGCAGTGAGATTAAAAAAAAAAAAAGAAAGAGTCATTTTCCTTACTTTCCCCTTTATTTTGGAGGTAGACTCAGGAATTTGGAGACGTGGTTCTTCCCTTGAGGAGTTCACTCTCCAGCTCGCTCCTTTGACTTAGCAGACAGGGGATGTTTTCCTCTCTTGGAAGGGAACAGACATGAGCATTTTCTTTCTGTATTGATTAAAACCAACAAACATCCTCGAGTGATCCTGTGCTTCGTTATGTGGAGGGAGAGAACAAACCCCAGGTCTGTCTTTGCTCATCGGCGTCGTGGGGCTTTGCTCTGTGCTGTCTGCAGTGCTGGGAGGGAAGAGCGCTTAATCGCTGCCGCCAGTGGGGTCCACCAAAAAATGTGTCTGCTCAGCCTGTGTTTAAAAAAAAATCAAATTACTTTCCTGGCTGGGGTCAGAGGGGAAAACAAAGCAGTGCGATGTATTGACTAGGCGGCCAGACTGTGGATATAAGCCCTGGTTTTCTGTCTCAGGACACCGGGCAGTTCCCTTTGCTCTTAGCCTGCCTCAGTTTCCCCATCAGCAAAGCCTGACGTGTTCATTCCAGCACTTACCTCTTTTTGTGTGCAATGCTTTGTACCTGGGGATGAACACATATATAGAAACGCATCTGAAACGCATAATGGGTACTTATAAGTGTATTAGAGGATAACATCATTTCACTCTCTGCATATTAAATTCAAGGTGATGTCCCTGGTGATGTTACTGTGGCAATGAGCCAGATTTGGGGCCCCGGCCCAAGAGAAGTGATTTAGGACTCTGTATAGGTGAACACAGATGTTGAAAACTTTCTTGTGATTATACAGCCCTGGCTCGCTGGTGTTTGCAGCGGATGATGGATGACTACTGAACAGCTGAGATTCTTTGAAATGTTCTGCTTGCTGTCAAGCCCTGTCTTTTTGCCTGTCTATCCATCTTCTCAAAATAACTGTGTTCTGCGGTCCTCTTGCACACGTGTTCGGCTGGCTCCGTGGGGAGATCCTTGAGTGGGGTAGCTGCGGGACTGCAAGGATTAAATTATTAAAAGCGACATTTGTGACGTTCTTTCCTCCCGAGGGTCTCGGAGCAATTTGCTGAGGTCTCCTTTACACATGGGGAAAACAAGGCAGAGCCCGAAATTGTGCAGCAAGTCAGGAGCAGGTTGGAAATGGAGCCCAACAGTTCTCCCATCCACGGGTCGTGCTCCCTTCTAGGACTGAGAAGAGCAAAGTGTGCTTCAGAGGAGGTAGAAGAGGCACGTGGTGGGCCCTGGAGGAAGGCTGGAGGATGACAGAGTCAGTCGTCGTGTCTAAGCAGTGATGCTGGCTCCATCCTCCTCCTCTTGCTGCGTTTCTCTTGTTTGTGCTACCCCTCTGGGAGTCCGGCTAAGGATGGAAGAAATTGCCTGGAAAAGCCTTCAGCCCACTCCTAATTCCCTTCTGAACTGCTGTTTCAGGCTCTGAGAGTTTGTATTCAGCCTGCAACTTTGGAATAACAATTCTGTTTTCCATCATGAGTTGGTTCTTCCAGCTCCAAAGGCTCTTGTGGCACCCCTAGGTCCGGCCATCTCCCAGGTTGGGGCTTGAGTTCCCGCTCAGATTGTCTGGAGAAGGTTTTTCAAGCCGTGAGACCTGGGGTTGCCCACTGCTGGCTGCCTCTGCTTTCCTGTCGCTTCCCCGGAGCAGCTCCTGGCCGGCAGCAGCTTTATCTGCTGGAGACCAGAGCTGAGGCGAAGCATAAACCAGGTGATAGAGAGGAGCAATGCTCCTCAACTCCGCTACACACAAACCCCTCAAGACATTCAACTGCCTCGCAATTAGGTAATAAACAAATCAAATAGAAATGTTAATATTAAATATCATGAGGAAAGTACCAGCCTTGGCTTCCCCAACCTCTGGGTACTTTTAATTATAAGGTTGGTGCTTGGGTTTTTTTTGTTTTTCTGTTTGAGTTCTATTTGAGTAACTTTGAGCAAAAGTTGTGCAAGAGAGCTTCTCCATGCTCTGCTTTGCATACCAAAAAACTGTAAATGTGCGGAGCTTGTAGAAATCATTATTCTCCCTTAGAAAGCTTGTTTTTCAAAAGGGTAGGAAGAGCTGGCGTTACAGTTAGGGACAGAGCTGGGTATCTGCAGCGTGCTCCATCACTCTCCCCTTTCTTGGTCTTTCAACTGGAGATCTTGAGCCTCACCTTCCTCGCTCAGGGCGACGTCTGCAGTTTAATTAGCAACTGCCACTTCCCTTGCAGGGAAGTCCTGGAGAGTTTCACGGTGATGATGCTAATGAACGTCTGTGGAAATCGTTCCTGGAACATATGGCAATGAATATTTCTGTTGGGTTCGTTGTTGCTGTCCCACCGAACGCTGTGACAGGGAGATGTTTCCCCGTTTTGCTTTGAAAGGCAAACGCTCGCACGGTCTGTAATACGCCTGTAGGATTTTTCCATAAAGATGAAAGGTGTGAGAGAAAAGAAGAATGAATGTTGATCCTTAATTATTGTTTTGCTTTAATGACAAGAAGCCTTGGGCACCGAAGAACGAAGTCTTTGCCTCCTGGTCCCCTCCCTACCCCCTAATACATGAACTTGGGGTCCTTCCTCTCGTTTTCAGAGCCGCCGTGAGCCCCACGCACATCACGGGTTATCCAAGGTACGGTTTTGGCCCTCCTGTGGTCTGTGACTTTTGGGGGTGAATCGTTCCACGTGCCGTCTGTGTAGTCTTTCCCTCCAAACCCCATTGCAGAGCAGAAACACCAGCGCAGCGGGATTTGCCCTCTTGTGCTGGCGCGGCACGGGGAGAGCTGTTTCCACGTGAACAGCCGCCGTCTCCTGTCATTGCAGTCATATCCTTTTGTCCAGAAGATAAACTGCAGGGTTTTGCTGCGCTGTAATCGCGGTCTGATCTAAACCTTATGGAAACCGAGGGATCCTTCAAAGGCAAAAAGCAGGGACAGCAGGCAGGCTGCCTGCCTTTGACCCCAGGGTGCAGGGCTGCTGCTTCTTCTCTGTTATCCTGTTGGTAACCACGTCCTTCTGCCTGTTGAGAGAGCGTGGGAGGGCTGTGCAGAAGCCAGGACACGTCCCGCTATTTTGCACTATCCGGGGTCTTACTGTAGGTAGAGCTGCATCCCTGGAGATGCCAGAGCTCGCCAGCTTTGTGTTGCAATTGCAGAGGAGAGGATTTGCTGTACCTTTTTGGGCTGGTGAGCAGTGGAGAGTCTCATTTGGAAACGCTGCGACGGGAAGCTTGTTCTGGAGGCTTGAGTTTCTGCTGAGCTGGTGTTGAACGCTCGGGCCCCAGGAGCACCAAGTGGCACGGCACGTGTCTGTGCTGGACGCTAACCGAGATGCTGGCCTCTGTAGTTGAAATATTTCACCGTTCAGCAGCCCGATTTGACTTCCCTGCAAGCCAAAAGCTCCACCAGCTTGGGTTAAAGGTCCATCATCTGTTGGCTGATGACCCCTGTGTGGGTCGCAGGGTACGGTGGGCATATTTGGACCCGTAGTTGCAGCCCAACGGGGGATCCTCTCGCTCCTTTTTTTTGCACCTCTCCGTGCCGAGTTGCCCAGCTCGGGTAGAAGTGCTTCGCAGAGGAAAAGCTCTTCCCTGTGTACCAAGCCCACTTCTGAAAAACGTCGCGTAAGCTTCTTGGTGAGCGAGTAACTTTTGTATTTAGACTGTAATTGGCTTTAAATTCCAAAGGTCCATTGCTAATGATACTCAGAGCAGTTTAATTAAAGGGGCACTGTCAAGTACTTCCTTTATAGTTTTTCTTTCGTGTGTGCTCTCAGTTATAATACCCTTTTTTTTTTTTTTTTGCAAGCTTGAAGGTAATAATTAAAGTAATTCTCTGCTGATTTTGTCCTTTTCTATTTGGCAAACTTTGATCCATTATTATTTTTTAATGGAGACGAGATTAACATGGCCACTTTTGTTCCGCAACCATTTCGGTTCAACGCGGCGCCTTATTGCTCTGAGATCTCGCTGCTGTCGTGCCGGTGGCATCGCCTGGAGATGACATTGATGCAGCTTTGGGGAGGGTTGCTAAGGCAGCCACAGGAGCTCGTGCTCCATCTAAAGAGTCTCTGAGCTGCCTTATACGCTGTTGGGAAGAACCCGAATCTTTGGTGAAAGGTGGGGGTTTGAATTCCTCAAAGTGAGACGAAGACAAGTCTCTCCTTTCCCTCACTAGGAAAGCCCATCTTTGTATATGTAACAGCGTTTTCCAAGAAAAAAAGCGTATTTGCCAGGTGTCAGCTCATAAGAGAAGCAATCTCACGATCTAAGTTATAAAAACGCTCGGTTCTAAGCTGCCTCTTTGTAGTTTTCCACTCCACACTTAAGTTGGGGATAAATAATTTGTCTAGGACTCCAAACTCCCCGGTTTCCCTGCTTGTTAAAGGGGAACAAACAGGGCTGACGGATCGCAGCTCAGGTCCCACAGTCAGGGGCTCTTCCAGCAGCTCAGCTTGCTCTGCGCCCTCCCCTGCCCACGTGTCTCCTCCGTAGGAAGAGCTTGTGGGAAAGAGGGGTGCTCGTCCTCTCCGTGGCCTTTTCCCCGAAAGCGCTGCCTGGAGGGAAGCCGTGCCGCGTGGTGCGAACGGGAACGCGCGAAGGGAGCGGGTGGGATGGAGCAGGAATGTTTTGCCTGGGTTGCAGGCAGTGATGTGGCTCCAGTTAGCCTTGGCAGCCCGGGAGGTGGGTCGGGAGGGAAATAGCAACCGACCAAAAATCCTCTGCGTTCACCAGCCGCTGCTCAAAGCTGCTCTGTCTTCCTTAGAGCAGCCAAGTGTGGAGAGTGCTATTTAGATCCGAGAGAATAAGGCAATAACCATTTTAAGAAAGATATTCGCAGTGGGTCAAATTTTAAACAATGAGAGTGTTTCCACATGGTAGCCTCTGCCAATAATTGCTTGTAATTGCTTTCCCTTTGCTGCTGCCTTTGCCCTCTCTCTTTTACGAGCGCTGCTGTCCCCTGTCCGCCCCGCTTGGCTTTCTCCCCACCTCGCGCTGAGCAGGAGCAGGTTTGCAACAGGGTTGGGGTTTTTTTTTTTTTTTTTTGCAGACACTGTAAATCGCTCGAGTGCATCTAGAGGGATAAAGGGTTCCTGCTTCCCGTCTCCTGCATCAAATTATTTGGCAGCTGGTTATTGCAGCAGCAGAGAATTCACACAAGGTTCACGTTGAGGTGTAGCTTAGGTCGGAGCTGTTGGGACCAGCAGCTTTTTTTTTCCTCCGGGCAGTGAATGAAGGTGCTAAGCGATGTGTCTGAGGGGAGGTCAGGGCTTTCCGGAGAGACCTGGGCAAGCTGGGCAGTGGTACGCAGAGGTAGCATGCATAGGGAAGGGTCCTATATGTTCACGCGTTGCAGGTCAGCGCAGAAATGCTGACTCTGGTCGTGCCACGGGGAGTATTTCTGTGCAGACAGAGAGGCCACGCGTACCTACGCAGAGACAGAAGCCGGCTGGGCTTGGCATCGGGCTGCAAACCTGCTCCAGCCCTGGGCTGCGGCACCCTGTCTGAATCCAGTGCTGGGAGTTTTGGGGATGCTTTGGGTCGGAGGCTCTGCCAGCCCCAGCCGTGCTCCGTGGGCAAGTCCTGGTGGGTGCAGCCAGCCAGGCACGGTGGCAACCTGCGTCCGTCCTCCGCTGAGCCGGCCAGCCCTGGAAGGCACGCTCTCGTTTAGCCCATTAAGGCTGGCTTTCGTTTTCCCTGGTGAATCAATTTCTCAGTCCTTAAATGGTACCTTCCTTGTGCTAATCATACAATAGGACTGCTAATGAATGTCTCAATTATTTAATGTTTGAATCGAGTAATTATTTTCTTGAGGTAGCAAATTGAAGTTTTCAGGAGGAAAAATACCATCTCCTCCCTCCCCCCCCCCCCGCCTTTTGCTGCTACATAATTAAGTAATTGTGTAGCCAGTGAGTTAATAGCTACAAGATCAGGAGTGACATATTTTATTCATTTTAAGCAGGAGCGTTTCTCATTTCTCCTCTTTCTCTCTAGGAGAAGCCCTGGCTGCCCTCTGGGAAGGCAGGGAAACCAGCTGCAAAGCTTTACCGTTGCCTCCGTGGCATTTCTATCGGCGTTAAAAGATTTTTCTCTTCTGCGCTGAGCTGCCTCTCGCGTTGGCCGCCAGCGGGTGCTTTCCCGGGGAGTCCGCGGAGGGTCGTGCCGGAGGGATGCTCTGCGGGTTTGCTGCCTGTCACCACCACGGGCTTGCGCCCCATCCTTCCCGCGTGCACGTGGGCTGTGTCCAACGCGCTTTGCCTAACGCTCTTGCATTTTTTTGGCGTGTGTTTGGAGGGAGGGGAAGAGCCCAGGCACTGAGTATCATTTGGGAGCTGTTTCTGCAGTCGGTGGTTGCAAGACCCCCCCCCCCCCGTGCCCCAGACAGTGCCCCGGTCAGGGGATACCTCCCTTCGGAGGTGACATCCGCCATCGGCGCAGAGCGTTTGTCGCACATCATCCCTGTATCGTCTCGCTGTCAGAGAGAGATGCCGAGTGACAGTCGCGCTTGTGAAAACCTCTCTACTCTTTTTAAATAAATAAAGAAGTTAATCACTAGGGAATTACCGTGCTCAGATGTTGAGACATCCTGGGGATGAAAAGAAGTGTCTAAGGAACAAGCATATTTAATGTCGACTGAGCGTATATCTGAATTACCCGTGTTTGCTTGCGTGTTGGCTGTACGTGGGTATCAGCGGTGGAGAACGTGAGAAGGGCTGGGTGGCCGTCCGTACAAATACTTCACCTTCCCTGCTTGTTTTTCTTCCACTGGTGGATGAACCGTGGTTTCTTCTGAGCTGGTTGCTGCAGCTGGGTAATTTTTGCTAGCGGGACTTGATCTGTAGCTTGTTTGTAGGTAGTTGCTTGGGAGTAGAGACTTCTTGTAGCCATCAAATGACCTGATAAAAAAGGGATGGTGTGTCCTATTCTTGCTCTCCTGCCACAGACAGAGTCCCAGGCAGGCTGTGATTGCTCCCTCCTTGGATGAATGCAATGCGAAGCTGCGCTCCTGGCGTGAGCGTTCGTGACCATGAAGCCCAAATGGGCTTTCTTGGCACGATCCCCCAGATTTCGGAGAAGTTCCCAACAGCCAACCGATAGGCAAGAGCACTGGCGGAGGGGCAGCACAAATGTGCTGTCAATAGGCATCGGAGGGAATGGATTAACAGGACTTAATTAGCAAATTCGAAGCGGCAGCGCTCCGGGGAGGAGCAGGGCTGGACCCACCCAGGTCACGGGGAGCATCCCACCAGCCGGACGGGTGTAAGGTAGGGATGCGCACACAGGGACACGCACACACCCGTGCCTTCTGGAAAAAGCTGCTTTTGCAGGAATTAGGTGTGGATCCGCACAGACTGACCCCTGCGTGGCCGTCCCGCTTGGCGCCGCGTCACTGCCGGGAGTGACAGAGCCACTGTCTCCTGTGGCAGGGTTAAACTCCTGTGACGGTGAGTGATTACTCACCAGGTGACAGATGAGCCGGGGGCTGCGGTGGCATTGCAATGAGTTTTTCAAGGGCTCGGTCTGTGGTTGAAGAAATAGTGACTTGCTTGTAATTATTTAGGTTAAAACTTTGTGTCAGGGGCTGCTTCTTCTGTGGCATCGCGCATCTCTCTCCAGCCACAGCTTCGCGTTTTCCACTGGGTTCGAAGCCCCCTCAGATGGGAGTCTTGGTGGCCTTGCCGTAACATCAACCCCTTTGAAGCCCTGGGGATTACACAGCCCTTAGATGTGGTGGCCACCCTTTAAACCCAAACGGGAGCAGTGATGATGTCTTCACAACCTTTTCCAGGTATTTTAAAACGCTGCTTTCTGGTGTCCTTATTTAACACGCACATTGTAATTAAGAAGAATTTCCTGTACTCCTCTGGGGCTCCTGAGAAATTTGAGAGCTGGAGGGTTTTGTATGTTATGTTAACACGCTTGTTAAAAAGGATAGGTCTCCTCTGCAGAGCTAAACGCAGCCCAGACACCAGCTGGGACAGCTGTAACGTTGGAGGACCTTTGGGAAGCACAGGCGTGGGGTGGATTTGGGCGTGCAGGAGGGACTGCAGGTATTTGCCAGTGCTGTGCAAGGAGAAGAAGGAGAGGGAGGTCAGGGTCCTTTGCTTTGGGTGTGAACAGCGAGCTCAGGTGGCCACAGACGGCATGTGGGTATGCCTTGTCCCCGTGTCGTCTTGCAGGGTGACTCGCCTTCACGGTTGGCACTGAATTTGGGGGGAGCTGGTGGGTGCTGAATGGCCTGGCTCTCCATTTCTGGTTATCCCGAGCCATCGGGCCATGTGCGCAGCGAACCTTCCCACAACGTTCAATGGATTAAATCATTCTTCAGCCTGGGCATGGGTCTGCGTTCCTCTACCCGAATGACTTCAGCCGTTGGGTTTGGTGGCCGTGGGCACGGCCGTAGTGCCTGCTGCTACGAACCCTTGGCTTGCACTGACCTGAGGGCAGGAGCCACGCTGACAGCGTTTCCTTCCCAAAGCCTCCTGAGGGTTTTGCTGTTGGTGGGTCAGGATACGGCCCATCCAGGTGCTTGCTGTGAGCTTACTGGCCCCGCGGGCTGAAACCCAAGAGCCGCGATGGTGTTCTGCAGCCTGACCAGGAGGGTGCAAACATCCTGCTGGATGCTGCTGGGCCAAGCACGGTGCCGGTGGCTAAAGCTTCTTTAGCTGGAAGCTTTTAAAGTCGGTCACCATAGGCGGATTTCAACCGAAAGCTCAGCAGCATTGTTGCTGTCTCGGGAGGAGGAAGGGTCTGTTTTTTTTCCTGGAATATCAGCTTGCTTGGGTTTTTTTTTCCCCTTTCTTTTTAGTTCAGCTTTGCACAGCAGTTATTGATAATGTTAGGAGCTAGCCAAGGGTTAGACAACAAGGATAAACTTGGCGAGTCTTCATCGAGGACCAGTCTGCCCTTTCCCTTCATGGCTCTGCTGCTGCAGCGCAGCTGTGTGCAGCTGTGCTTCTGCACCGCGCCTCGCACACAGCCTGCAAGAGACCCCGACCTGTTCCCAGCAGGACTTCCCTACGCTGTGCTGCGCTGGCGAGAAAGCTTGGGATTTATGCGTCGTGACTTCCCGTGCCCGCTTCTGCAACCGGTAGACAGCCTTGCCTCGTAGCTACGTGTTACCCCGTCCTCGACACTTCCCCGAGCACCTCTGCTGCTGTCAACGCCGGGTGAGTTACTGGGTGTCCCTAGCGATAACCGTTACCAGATGTTTACACGTCTTGAGATGTCGTCGCCAGGGCTCCATTTCTTATGCCTCATTTCATAAGGGGCGTTTGTATTTTGCAAAGTTAACTTCCCTCTCTAAATTCGGCTCTTCCCTGGGGCCTTGCTGTGGCATGGCCTCGTGTATTCCCGTGCTGGGGCACTGGGATGTGCTAGGAGCATCCAGCCATGGCCAGTGACTCTGTTTTGGGCACCCGAGTGGTGGTTTAGGACCGGAGAGTGTCAGAGGGAGGCTCATTTTGGGGCTCCCATCCCCTCCAGTGGCTTCCCCCCGAGATGAGCTCTGCGGGGATGCGCGTCTGTCGTGACAGCACTTGGCAGGGAGGGGCAGTGCCCGGGTGGGGGAGAGGCGGTGTGCTTTGCAGGGAAAGGACGGCTTGGAAAGTCACGGTGATGCGAAAGAAAAAAGCAAGACGACGTGTTTTGAAACATTCCCCGCGTGCAAGGTTTTTGCTTGCCTGTGTTGCAGTGATCCCGATTGAAATCCTAAATAGATCTGAGTTAAATGAGTTTTGGGAGTTGTCATTAAAGGCCCCCTTCTCAGGTTTGTTTCTGTTTCTTCCCGAAGGTGAAAGCTGCGGGAGTCCCTAGTTGTCTTAATGTAACCTTGAGCGGTTCTGGCTGCAAACGTGTGGCGTTTGGCTTTGCGGAGATGATAAAATTGCGGAGATGATAAGATTTCACTCGTGAAGGTTTCACTCAGCTGAAAAATCCCTGTTGAACGAGGAGCGTGGGATCAGGCCCCTCATTTAGATCAATGGTTCAGGGGGAAAAAAAAAAAGGAGAGAGAGATGAACTCTGAGCCTGTGAAGAAAACCTGGTCGGGGGATAAGGGAGGAGCGGGAGAGCGGAGTTAATGGCAGAGGGAGATCTCCAGCCTGGAAATGGATGAAGGGAAAGGGAACGTATCGCGCCTCGTCCTCCTGGGATTAATTTTGAATATCAAACGCTTGATCTCGAGCCGTTCCTCAGGCAGCCGGTCATGTTTCTGTGAAAGCTGTATTTTGAAAAGAATTTTTCTGATGCTTTAAAACAGAGGAAAGCAAAGCAAATGACCTTATCCTGCTTTGCATTATGTCACTCTCGATGATATTCTTTTGCAGTACTTGCAGATAGCTTGACACATCGAGGCAGACAGCCCCTTATTATTAAATCTGTTTGCAAATGTGCTCAGATTGCCCTTCACATCCACCCCTGCTTATGAGCGGTGGCAGACCGTGGCTGCGAATCGCAGGTCCCCGTAAACACGCACCGAGCTGCCTCCCCTTCTCCCCGCCTCCCGACTGAGGTTGTTAACACTTTAGGAATTAATAAAGTGTCCTCCTGGAAAAGGAAAGTGTGTTCTTCCCTCCGTCTGGTGTGTTAGAGGGATGGATGGGAGGGTTCCCCTAATGCCCTCTTCCCGTGGATCCTCCTCATCCTCCTGCTGGCTCTTTGGACTCCGCAGCCGAGATGCCGACCTCCTTAATCTGCCTGTGCAGCCGTCCTATAAATGGCACTGAATAACCCAGTCCCTTTTAAGCTGTGTCATATCTCCCTCCGGGTCAGCTCAGGCCAGCGACACTTTTTTTGTGCTGTCCGTCAAAGCTGAATCAATAGTGCCTCACGCTGCTGAGCCTTGCTATTGCCACCGCCAGCCGTTCCTCTCCCGCACGCCGCGAGGAGCGTGCTTCCCTGCGAAAGGCCGCGTCGTTCGCTCCCATTTACGTCCTTCCCGAGTAAATCCGCCGTGCGCGGCGCCCGTGTCGTCGTCAGCATCGCTTGATTTGCCTCCAGCAGCAGTCGTTGCGGGGCTGCCTCTGACGCTTGGCTTCCTCATAAGCTAAGGGGAAAAATCCTCCCAAGAGACAACTAAGGGAAAATTTTCTATCCTAACTCCAGGCCGGTGGTAATTGGCCTTGGACCTCTACAAGGAGCAGTCATTAAATAAATACCAGGCTGCCCAAAACTACAAATGGGAAAGACTCCCAGGGGTTTTGCTTTGGCCTCCGTTCGGATCCTAATAGATTTTTGTCCTACGAGCAGGTCTTTGGGCTTCAGTATTCGTGCTCACGTCTCATGCCGCTGCAAAACCTGATAATCTCCGTGCGTTGCTGGTAGCTCGTGGCAAAGGCTCCCGGAGCGGCTTGGACGTTTCTGCTGAGATGTTGTCTGTCGCTTCCAAATTTGTTGGCTTTCAGTGTCAGTGAATATGCCCTTTTCATTAGGGGAGGATGGCTAAAAAGCACCGCTTAACCTTGTTTATTTTGTTGTGCAATCTGTTTTTCTCCTTTCTTATCCTCCTCTTGAATGATACACCCCCAATTTTTTCATTTGGTATGGAAATGTGTTTAGGATCATCAGACTTTTTTGTCTTTTCTTCCCGTCCCTTGTATATACATCTGTCTATCTGATGCTGAAGAAGATTCTGGAAGTTGAGCGTATGTTGAATAGCATCACAATATTTTCAGTTATTGTTCTTTCTCCCTTTCTCACGATGTCTTGCTTTCTTGGCCACTGTTGTCTGCTGATCAGATGTTTGTGTTCAATTGTCCAGAGTGATATGTAGTTTTTTTTCTTTCCCTGAGTGGCTACAATTAAGTTAGAATCCATCAATGTGTATGAGTTGTTGGAAATGTTGCTTTTGATAGGCATTACCTTGTACTTGTCTGTATTAAATTTCAGCTGTCATTGTTTTCTTAATTGCCTGTGTTAGATAATGTCGAATTTCCCACAGTCCTCTCCTCCTGACTAAAATGAATAGCATTTGTATCACAAACGCTTCAAACTTGACACCTTTTTTCCCCATGCCATTTAAAACTTCACCCCAGCTTGGCTGATTTAATCTGCTATCAACTTCTCATCTCTTCCCTTATTGCTTTCTTCCCTTTCTGTCTCTCTGTCCGCTTGCTGCTCCGCTGTCGTTGCCATCTTACGGCTGCCCGACGGCCTCGGGGTGGGGGGGGGTTTGCCGTGGTCGGAGGTGTCATGCACACCTTGGATTTATCTGGGATGGGTAAGGAACGCTCCAGTTTCCTGAAGGTACGAGGGGGACGATGTAGCACAGGCGGTGCAACCCTGCAGGAGCTCCGGGGCTCGGGTTTGGGTTGAATCCAGCCGACGCGCACGTTGCCTTACATCCTCCTTGCAACGTCGATGTCGCGCTTGGGATCTGCCTGATACAGGGGTGGGAGAGCCATGACTCAGGAGGTCTGGCTTTTATTTTTCACTCTCCCACATCCCTGCTTTATATGGCTTTTGACAAGCTGCTTCTCTTCTCCAGCTGCTGTCTGGTTTGTGTACTTTATGCTCCAAATTCCGTGTTCAAGTGACATCCCTTCACAAAGCATCTGCAGGAAGATGGTTTTATCTTCGTAGCCTGCTGCTTCTTCAGGGGTATTGTTTATTATTAATTAAGACGTTTTCGAAGGTCCAATAAATTATACCTGCTTTTCTTGAAGGTATTGTTGCCTTCCTCAAAGAACTCTAATAGATTAGAGAGGTGTGACTTTATTTTCTAAAAGCCATGCTGTTTGCCATGTCATGTTCATCTAGGTAGTTTATTACAACTTTCAAACCGCTAATTTAACAAGTTTACTTAATGCTGAAATAAGCCTTTGAAGTCTGGAATTATCTGTTCGCTACCAAAGTAAGGAGCGATCATTTCCATGCCAGCAAAAATTACCGAGTGAAATTGTGTGGTAATTTTAGCCTTAATTTAGTTTTCAATCTATGAAAGTTTCCTGGTATTTTTAAGTGACATGAAAGGATCTGCTCTATTCTGTGTTGCCCAAAATTTTCTACTGCAGCAAATGAAACCATTTGGTAACGTGGCATTTATGAGAAACCTGGTATAGCTTTTCTGCCTTCGTAACACCTCTTGGAGGAGGAACTGGACGACACGTTAGCTGGTTGGCAGACCAGACCTTCAGAAGGGGCTGGAGGACCATAAAGAGGAGGAGAGACCTCTGGCATTGCTCTTGAGGCAGATGAAAGGCACAGAGAGAGTTTATGGACCCATCTGCAGGAGGAAGGTGGCAAGCTTGCTGGTTCAACGAAGCTCAATTGAACCCTTCCTAGTCAGGGTAGATCCAAAGTTAATTGCTGGGAGGTATGTTGGTATTTTTATCACTGCATTTATATTTTATGGAACCATCTGGTCCCATTAAAGCTTTGAAAGTCAGCTTAGGTTGTATTGAGTTTCCCAGGAACTGAGAAGAGGAGCAAGAGTAGGTGAGGTGTGGGGATGAAGCATGTCTCGTTGCAAACCGAGCACCGATAAACTCGACAGACTGTCAGGGTGAGAGGAACGATAGAGGTTTTGAGTGCAGCATTTAAATCCTGAGTGGTAATGGGGCTCCGTGCTGTGTCTCCCCTGAAGGTAACTGGTTTTCTAGCTGTAATGTTCCTGTCCAGTGAAACACTGTCAGCATCTTCTCTTCTGGGGTTACTCGGAGGGAAGGAAACCTTGGTAACTCTTTGTGAAAGCAGCGGTGACAGCTTGAAAAATGGCTAAACCAGAAGGCGAGCGCCCTTCCCAGGCAGGCGCGGTAACGAGTCGCTCCAGGACATTAACGTCTCCAGCCAGGTCCTGTCGATGGCCCCGTCCCGGTGGGGTGCGCGAAGCCGTCCGGCCACCTCGTTTCCCCCCTTGTTTCCTCCCGCCCTCCCCTCTCTCATCAGCGTTTGCAAAGCCGGCCACATCGCTGCCGTCGGGAGAGGAGCTGCAGCCCGCGCCTGGGCAGGCTTGCTGCTCGGGTCGTTGCTCCTGTGCTCCGGCGATGCTGGCAGTGCCGACCCTGACTGCAGAGCAGCTGCGGAGTTATCGAAACCTGGAGCTTGCCCCTTCTCGTTTCGGTGTTTGCTCGCTTGGGCAAGGCTCTTGGAGCCTACCAATCCCTTTCCCATCCTGCATGTTGCCTTTCCAGGGCTATGGCCTGGAAAAATGGGAGTGGAGGGCATGCGTGGACTAAATTGCCTTCTGCTCGACAGCGCCGGTGGCTTTCCCGGAGCTGGCCGGGCTCACACCAAGCTTCGGTGACGGTCCGGCTGCCGGTGTGTTTGGCTGGGACGCGGTCCCGCTGTGCCGACTTGGGATGCGAGCGGTTATCGTGCGAATCATCTGCTTTTCGGTGCGCTCCCAACACGTGTGGTGATGGGAAAGGAACTCGTGGGTATTTTGGTTTTTAGCAAGCACCGCAGGTGTTGTGATAATTTGACAATAGAAACATTTTTCTTTCAGCCGCAAACAAAACTTGCTCTTTCTAGCTGGATCTGACAGTCCCCCGCGGATTTGAAAGGCACAAAACAAAACTTTTATTGATTTCTTCCAGAGAATAGCTTGCATTTCCTCTGTAAATGCTCCTGCAACCCCCTGTGATTTTTTTCAACACCCCTAACCCGAGTCGTCCACTTGCTCCTGCATGAGGATCTTGCAGCCCCAGGGTATGGTAGCTCCTTGCTCTCCGAAGGACTGGGAACGAGTGAGAAGCCCCTTGAGATGCAGCTGAAGGTGCCTGCAAGGGAACCTGCCAGTTCCTTGGCAGAGGGAGACTTTTGCAAACCAAGGGCACCTCCTCTTTGCAGTAAGTGATGTTTCGCGGCGATAACTTGGCCTAGCTTATCTTGGTCACGATTTTCCCTCTTGCCCCCGAATACCTCGGAGCTGCTGATAACGCTGTGGCTTTGGGGCAGCTGCTCTTGAGCGCTGCTGTCCACGTTAGATCTGAGCAAATAATTCATGTAAGCAATTTATTCATTGAATTCACCAGTCTCAAGCTTAGGGTATGTCCGCTGGGCAAGTCGCTATTTCCTTCAATTTATTAGTTGTGGAGTAATATGCTAATATACATGGGAAGTTATGTATTAGAAAGCATTTGTAATTCAGAAAGCTGAGGGGGCTGGTGAGCTTGGGATGGCAGACGGGGGCTGGTGTCCTCCCCCCTGGTAGGGCTGCCCTGAGTTTTTGGGGGGAAGCACCCTTCAGATGGATGCGTCTGCAGGCTTTGTTTACCCAGGTGTTTGCAGGAGGTGTTGCCGACGGGGGGAAGCTGTTTGCTGATCAACTCTGCTTTTGCAGCCCTGCTCTCTGGTGAGCGTGCGAGGAGCTCTGGGCTTTGGGAGGAAGAGGGGCTGAAGCTGTTAATAGCCTTAAAACAGCGTATGCACAGGGCTTTTCATTCACCCTCCGCTCCTCAAAGGCTGGGGGAATTGGAGCTCCTGTTATTATTTAAGTGGCTTTCCAGCTGCTCCTTCTCATCCTGTCATCTCGCTGCCCGTCTTTGATTAATGACCAGACCATCCATTCCAGCGCTTCCCTCTCTCCTTCACTTAATTCTTTTTTTTTTTTTCCCCTTTCCCCTCCACTTCTGTTTTTTTTTTTTTCTCCTCACACAAACTGCTGATCTAAATGTTCAAAATAAATTATGCTGAATAATGGATGAAGGCAGCTGCATAATTTATGGTGCCACAGGGTGAGGCAAAGCCGTGTGTGCTCTTCCTCTGCTTCTTGCCCCCTGTGCCATCCCGTGCCCTTTCTCTGAGCAACCCAAGGAGGTGGTGGCACCAGGGTTGCTGGTGGCCGCTCTCTAGATCCTGTATGAACTCAGAGAAGGGATTTAACATCGCAGGATCACGCACGACGGGGTGTTGTGGCCACCCGAGATGCGAGATGCTGATGATCAGCCCATCAAAGCTGGTTCCTGCCTGCTGGGGCAGAGATAACGGGGACTAATTAGCCCGTGAGATTCCCCTCCTTCTGCCTTTCTGGAGCAGGATTGCGCTTCTGGAAGATTTTAAAATCAGGTGGCAGGGGTGGGCTTCTCGGTTTCGGGGTCTTGCTTTGCCCCGAGTGTCAGCATGAGAAAGTCTCTGAAGTCCTGATGTTAGTTAGCATGGTTCATCTTGGCAAGCGGAGGCAATTTCTTCTGACTTTTATATTCAGAATTTCTCTCCATAAGGATATCACATATAATTATAATATGTTGAAATGAAGTACTTCAACCTTATCAAAAATAACATTTTGATAATTTTTCACTGAAAATGTCAACACAATCAATAGGTTCTCGCAAATGTTTTGATTTCATTAAATTCAGCAGATTGTTCTGCTGGCATGTTTTAACCCACACTAAATATCCTTTTTTCCATATCGGGATGAACTTAGATAATAAGGTTACCTTTTACAAAGCCACATGGTGATGAAGTAGAGCTTTTTAGCAACAGCCTGCCATGTTCCTTAGTAAAGGGATGAAGGAGCGGTGGAGATAACTGAGACAGCGAGGGAAAGAAAAAAGGATAGATGGAGAGACATCATTTTTCTCTATCCAAGTTTATTATCCCATCCATTTGCCTCTCTCTTTTTCTGATGTCTTGTCCATCAACCGGTAAAACCTAATTCTGTAAGAAATAAATACAACTTGAGCAAATTAAGTGAAAAGGCTGCACAGAACCCAATTACTCTCTGTCCCCTGGACGCTTGGGAACGCAGTTCATTTCCCTGTAATGATCAACGCGGTGAGTGACAGCCTGGCAAAATGAACTGTGGGCTCATTTCATCCAGGGGCAAACATGGGGATATGAGTAGTTAGGAAGGGTTATGTCTGTGCAGATGGAGATGCAGGGTCCTCCCATGGGATGCTCCAGCTCGTGGCAGCACGCGTTGCCTCGTTGGCCAGCCCTGGCTGGCTTCCTGAGACAGGTCATGTTTATTAACAGATAGTTTTCGTAATAAAAATCGGACTAGCAGGGATGGTTAGAGGTGCCCAAGTGTTTCTGTTCATACTCTCCTGGTTTCATCTGCTTGAAGGTCTCGGCTTCCAGGCTGGTGCTGTGCAGGCAGAGCCAGCCCCTGCGAGGAGGGAGGTTTGGGAGGACTTGCCTCGCAGCCGACGGGAAGGAATTCAAAAGGATGTAAAAACAAATGTATATGGGAGCTAGAAAGTGGTGTGGCTAAGGAATTGACCTGGGACGCAGGACTCATCCCTGCCCTGTTGCAGCCCTGACTGCGTGACCTTCAGCAAAATCGTTTTACAGTCTGCTTCTCTCTTCCCCAGCAGTGCGTCATTTTGCTCACTCTTCTTCTCTGATTGCAGGCAGGTTTGGTAAAAGATTTTGTTCCTCTGTGTGTGTATTGAACTTTGCACAAAAGCCTCTCGTTCCAGCTGTTGCTGTAATACGTGTAGCGTGCTTTGTAAGGAAAAGGAGCGTACTGGAATAAGGCAGGAGAGAACCCACGCTGAAACCCTCCGCTTGTTTTTCATTTTGTGCGCACACATGCAGCGGTCCATGTTTGTAAGAGTAAAACCAAGAGCTTGCTTAAGTCCAACAGAAGCGTGCATGTACGTGGGCATTAAGAGTCGCATAGATTTCAAAACTGGAGGGGAGTGGATGGGGTGCCAGTCTTGTGTAACGCGGGAGTCGATTCAATTGCTGTGATGCCGGTGACTGCAGCGTTGATCGTATAGGTTGTTACCGTAAATACGATGATGAGGATGCGTGAAAGATCCTGCTCGTTCCCTTTGCCTTTTCGGATGTATAGACTTTTTTTTATACAGCTTCCTGAATGTTCCTCCAAATCCATAGGGATTATCCAGGACACTGGACTCGATGGGCTATCGCCCTCCGAGCCCCTGCGGCACATACCCGGTCCCTGCTGTGGGCTTTTTTTAAGTTAGAGATGTCTGCGGCAAGCCTGAGCCAACCCAGCTTGTTTGCAGGAGTTGTTGGTGTAATCGAGTAATAACTGCGCGAGAGAAGGAACTTGCAGTGCTTTATTATGCGTAATATCCAGCCGGTGAAAGACAGCTGCTGCTGCTGCTCTATGGAGTATTATATCCCCGTAATCAATATCAGGGAACTGTTGGGCAACCTGTTCCCTATTATGGGCACTTAGGCAATGCTTGGGTTGACAAAGAACCTTGTACCAACTGCAGGCAGCACATGTTCGACATGCTCCTCGTATACCAGGGAGCGATCCAGCCAAATGCCCAGATGCTCTTGACAGCTAACTTTGGAGAGGAGCAAATGACAAAGCAGCCTTTGCAACCGGGTGAGCCTCCTTTTGCTTTGGATACTCGGTGATTCGCTCTGCTTGAGTCTTGCGACCCAGGGCAAGGGAGACTGATGGTCGTATGCAATTGAGTCAATAAATATCATCCAAGCAGGCGACTGGAGCGGCGTGATCTGATATCAGGTGTGAAGGACCGGGAGCCAGGACTGCTGGGCTATTTTTCTGGCACTGCCACTGATTCATTTTGACTTTGAGCAAGTCATTTAATCGCTCAGTAATTAATCCTATTCATACAGCTAAATTGAGTACTGCTAGGTACACGAGCTCTCACTGCAGGCACACTGTGGCCATTCAAAAAAATCACAGCAACACCTATAATAGAAGAGAAGGTGTTTGATTTGAAAGCGTCCTGTCCTGCCACTTGAATTCTTCCCATCACGTACCTATAAAGGGCCTGTGGCAGGTCTCTGAATAGCTCTGCTTCCTTACTGCGGGGAGAAGCGATGCCCACTGGCCAGAGCTGGGAAATCCTTCACCTACCTTGGGAAATAAGCGTTAATGAAGTTCGCAGGGAGCCTGGGAGGGATGGTACTAGGAAAGAGCGGATAATCTGTGCTATTTTAGAACTGATCTTCTCCCTGGCCCTTTGGTTTGAAGCTGGCATACCAACCTCAGGACCTCGGCGCCTGTGCTAACGTGACCTCCCGCTCTCCTAATCCTTGCACCGTTTAACCAAGGAGCCGCTGAAGTCAATCAGAGCGAAGTGTTTGCAAGCGGGGCCGGCGCCTTGTGCTGAGTGTTTTTATTAGCTCAATACAAACTGCAGCAGAGCGCTTATTGATTCCAGTGATCCATTGCCATCAGTAACATCATTTGTAAACTTTTGGGGAAGCGGGAGCGGGAGCAGAGCCTGCTGTATGAACCGAGTCGCTTGGGCATTCAAATTACCTTTACCGAGCGGAGTATTTACTCTCTCAGACCTGACTCCAGGCTTTTTTGGCGGGTTCGGAAGGGCCTGGCAAGCAAAGAGCTGCAAACCCCGTCATTGCCCGCAACCCCAGCCACATGGGTTTGCCGTCGGGCTGGAGGCCATGCACATACTGCTTAACCTCTGCGTTACATGGGAAAATGCGAGACCTCTTACATTGCCATCTGCCCTGCCTTGAACTAATGCTGTCTGGAGATGCTTTCTTGTGCTCACGATAAGTAAAATGAAAGATCTTTGGACCTTTAGCTGCAGGGCTTTGCTCAAATTCCCCTGTACTTATTCTTGCTCCTGGCAGACCCCTGTAATTGTACTGTGTCTCTCTCTATATTTATGCATATATATTGTATATCAATCTGCCACCGAGTGGACCTCTTTATTGAATAAAGCTGCTATTTGGTAGTCCATTAAGCACGTTTCTTTGACCAGATGTAGGACCACTGTCCCATCAGGGAAGAGTTTCCCCTCTTTGGCCGTTGCGGACGTAGGTGAGGGATGTGAGCGTTTGGGGCTCTTCATAGATGGGAGCGTCTGCAGTTCTGCATGTGCACAAAAACGACTTCTGGGAAGCTGGGATAAGCATCTTGTTCCTTTAGCTTTTGAAAGCGATGGATCTTTATCACTTGGAGCTGTTTCTCAGCTAAATAGTGGCAATAGATGCACTGGGTACTCTGGGGGAGCCACGGCCTTAATGCAGAGTCAGGACAGTTTAACTGGGATTTACAAACCCACCCAGGAGTTGTAGGTGTGTGCTTCGTTTGAACGGGAATTTAACACCCCAGTTCCCCCAGATGGTTTAGAAAGTTTTGTTACGTGTTTTCCAAAAGAAGGTTTTACAAAAACTTGGAAAATCACTAGTAAATGTGTTTTGCCAGAATAACAGTGTATTTGCACTGACTGGCTTTTAACTTATTAGCAGCTACGGAAGGTTGTGGCTTAACAGAGGATGCAAGCGTGAAATAAAACTCTAGCTGTCCTCTTCAGTGCAACTTTTACCCACAATAGAGATGTCAGTTTGTCCAGTACAATTTAAGAATACATAAATCCACGTGTGGTTTTTTTTCTTGCTACATCTAACTAGTAAAACTGTTTAGATGGTGAGACAATATGTACTTTTAGAGAAACTAAATTGCATTTAGAAGGAGGAGTTGGGAAAAGAAAAGGAAGAAGGAAAGCCAAGGTGGTACCAGCAGTAGAGCCTGTGAATTAGCTTTGCTGGAGGAAACAATCCGGGCTACCGACTCATCCTTATTATACACACGTCACCTTTCCTTCCCTGCCGGGCCCCCAGGGCCACGCTTCCAGGTCATTTCCGTAGCCCTTTCTTCTTCTTCTGGGTCCTGCACTTGGGTCACAGCAACCCCATGCAACGCTACAGGCTTGGGGAAGAGTGGCTGGAAAGCTGCCTGGTGGAAAAGGACCTGGGGGTGTTGGTCAACAGCCGCCTGAATGTGAGCCAGCAGTGTGCCCAGGTGGCCAAGAAGGCCAGCAGCATCCTGGCTTGTATCAGAAATAGCGTGGCCAGCAGGACTAGGGCAGTGATCGTCCCCCGTACTCGGCACTGGTGAGGCTGCACCTCGAATGCTGTGTTCAGTTTTGGGTCCCTCACTACAAGAGAGACATGGAGGGGCTGGAGCGTGTGCAGAGAAGGGCAACGGAGCTGGGGAAGGGTCTGGAGCACAAGGCTGATGGGGAGCGGCTGAGGGACCTGGGGTTGTTCAGCCTGGAGAAAAGGAGGCTGAGGGGAGACCTCATCGCTCTCTACAACTGCCTGAGAGGAGGGGGTAGAGAGGTGGGGGTCGGTCTCTTCTCCCAAGTAACAAGTGATAGGACAAGAGGAGATGGCCTCAAGTTGCGCCAGGGGAGGTTTAGACTGGATATTGGGAAGAATTTCTTCACCGAAAGGGTTGTCCAGCACTGGAAGAGGCTGCCCAGGGAAGTGGTGGAGTCACCATGCCTGGAGGTATTTAAAAGACATGTAGATGTGGTGCTTGGGGACATGGTGTAGTGGTGGGCTTGGCAGTGCTAGGTTAACGGTTGGACTCGATGATCTTAAAGCTCTTTTCCAACCTAAACAATTCTGTGATTGTAAATATACTTTCCTCTGCCTCCTACCTCTCCCTCGGTCAGAGGTGGTGATGTCTGGTGGAGTAATTGCTTCGGGGATAACGCCGGACTCCGAGATGGACTGGGAGCCATCTGACACTATCTTGCCTCTGGTCCTGCCCTCCACAGGGAAATTTTAAGCGTGTCGGAGTGATGGCTTTGCACAAATTCCCAGCTGACGGGACGCATGTTTGGGCTGGCTGTCTGGTTGGGAATTCATTAGGAACTTTTGTGTTTGCAGCTGTCTCTTGGATTATATCTTTATTGATCCTGCCTGCCCATGGCCAATGGGAAATATGTGGAAGTGATGAAGCTCTTCTGAAGGGGAGTTCATAATCTTGCTCAAACAAAGCCAGGCCCCCAGAGGGAAGGATGAATGGCCTGTGTGTAGCCTATTTTGAGATGATATGGCTATCACATCGTGTTCCCCTTGTTTTACTGGGATAACATTCAATTACCCCTGCCAACAGCAGCTTCCCGTAAGGGTTGTTGAGACATAATCACTTGCCCCAGTTACTCCAAATGAGAAATACCAGTCAGTTGCAAGCCTGTCTGGGGCTGAGAGGATCAGTGGGACCAGCACCAGTTTTAGGACTCTGCAGCGGTCCCATAAAGACCTGGTGTCTGAAGGAGATCACAGAGCTAGAGGTCAGCCTCGGCCCCAGCTCTGCCACAGCTTTGCTGCTTGACCACGGGCAAGTCACTTCATTTTGTGGCAAGGTTTGAGCGAAAGGCCATGGATGCTGGCTAGCAGGTCGAGAAGATGGCAAGTAAAGCCAGAGCTTCTGCTCCCTAGCCATTAGCGGCGGGTGGCCCTTCCCGAGTCTTGCAGCATGGGGACAGGTAGGAGGATGAGGTGGTGGCTCTGTGGAGCGCAATGGAATATTTGGGCTCTGCTGACCTCCCTGCAGGGGCTGCCAGCCTGGGTGTCAGCCGTGCAGGGGTCAGCATCTTCTGCAGGGAAGCTTCCCCGCAGCCCCCGTTGTTTTAAGTGTGCATGGCTAGACCTCGGCAGAGCTGTCAGCAGGTAACAGCTTTCACTTGCTATCAGCCTGGGCTGGATTTGTGCAGGCACCCTAGAGAGGGAAAGGCCCAGCAGCCCTGTATCGATGCCTGACAGCACCTTCCTATTTGTAGACCCAAGCAAGGAGACAACTTGCGAGACAACTGCACTTAGCCCCTGCCAAACCCAAGCGCCGGAGAAGTCCCTGATGTATTTAGAGAAACACACTGTCTTGCCGCGTCTGCTTTGGAGAAACCTTGCTAATCCTTCCTGAAAAGCCCAAAGGGCGATCCAAAGCAGCTTTTCATTAGCCAGACAAGCCCTACAAGTTCCCCAGCAAAGCACATACAACGGGAGGGATGCTGCCGTCTGCCTCTCCGCGGCAGAATGAGGGGGGAGAGCGTGCGGAGGGAAGGGGAGAGATGCGGCGTGCGGGCAGGGAGAGGGCTGCAGGTGCCAGCATCGCACCGGGAAGGTGCTGGGAGCTTGGCGTTGCAGCGAGGGGTAAGAAAAAGTGGGGTTCCTCCCTGGGACTGCGGCTTCTTTCGGGCATCCCCTGGGGCCGCAAGCCTCGGCGATGCGTGCCTGCTCTTTTCCCACCGGAGCCTGTCCAGGCTCGTTCCTGGGCTTCCTAATGATGGATAGCCCTCGCCGCTGCCCGCAGGCAGGCAGGGCTGCCTGGCGTGTTTCTCTATGCATGTGCAAACAAGCTATCCCTGACGCAGCGCCTTTATGGCAGAATAACTATATCCATCGGATTGGGCTGTACTGTTTCTTGCTGAGCCAGTACAGCTAGTACAGGAACTGCGTGTAAACAAGTCCAAAGTGCGTGGAAAGCACTTATTTAGACTTCCTACTGCATTAACGAAGGGATGGGAATTCATTTCTCAATGAGGCTAGCTGAGCCCACGTTGACGGTGGTATATATCCTCAGGACCCGGAGCCGATGAGTGCAAGCTGCGAGGCCGTTAGCAAGGCTGTGCACATGTAAATACTCTGCTGCTTGCTTTCACGTGTACCTGCTGCGTATCAATCCCCGAGCTGCCGTCTCTGCTTTCCCCTCGTCTCTCCTAGCTGATAGACCCTTGAGCTGCAGCAGGTTAAATTGCAGCCCGCTGGGGACCAGGCTAATCGGTGATGCTAACAGGTTGTCGGCTCCGTGGCTGTAAGAGGTTGCATTTCCCAGGCTGCGGTAGCTAAATCCAGATGGACGTGACTTCAGTGTCCACAATTCCCCTCTTAAGTCGCAAGACTTGCAGTAGCTGGGCGAGTGCTCTGGCGATATCTGCAGGCAGGGCAGGAAATCATTTTTGGTGGTGGGAAGTGACTTTGCTGTATGGATGAAATCTTGTGAAATTACTCTGGGGTAAGAACAATTTGTTTCAGTCTCCATCTCCTGAAATACTGATGTTGGAAACGTCCAGATTTGCCAGACCTGCTCTCTGTGCGCCCATTTTAAATGCTGGTTTGGGGTTTTCTTTGTTGTTTTGTATGGGCGTACTTGTGGCCGTACTCGGGGACAAGAGTTCCAGTAAAGCAGATAAAGGGCTTTCAAGTATGCAGGCTTGCTCTGCGGATGCGTGAGTGCCTGCTAAGGCATTACGGTGTGATTAAAAAGAATAAATCCTTCTGAGGCCAGGAGAATACCTGGGTGAAATTAAATCCCTGCTGAAGAACTGTGTACGTATGTATACACAGATGCATAGATGTGTATATGTGTGCATATAGAACTGGTATACAGAGATATAGGCATCGATATACAGATGTCACCTTGGTGACATGGTGCAGGCACGTCAGACCTGCCCGTTGGGTGCGAAGGGGCTCTCCGAGGGTCCCTGCTGACGTGGTGAGATGAAGTCAAGAGCAGTATTAATTTAGCTGGCTTTCCTTCCCATCCAGGGCTGTTATTGTGGTGCTGTTGGTGTGTAATAAAAGACCTTTTAGTGCTGGGGGAAATCAAATAACCTTACGCAAATGCGAATGCGTCTGGACTGTGATTATCCTAATGAAATTGGTGATTCAGCTCTGACTCCGCGTGTCTCCTCGCCTTTTCTTAAGGTGTTTTTTGGCAGTCTGTGGATTGATAGATTGACACCTGAGTGCCTTTGTTGTCGGGAGCTTGTCATTAAGGGGTCTGTGCATTGCTTAGAATTGAGACTAACCTGTGCTTTTCTGGCTGGGGGATATTTTGGGAAAGATTTATGAATTTTATGAGATGAACCCAAGTAGTGATAATGAAGGCTCCAGGATGGTAAAAAGTATTTCTCTTGAAGAATAGGAAAATATTATGAACCTTGCCATCTCTCCCACTCTGGAGGCAGCCTGTGAAGTCTTAGTGATGGAGAATTACTTGGAGAACATGCCACAGGGTGGTGTTTGCTACACTCTGTTGTGCCTCCTGTTTTACACCTTCTCCTGGCTTGGCAGGGCTGGAAAGGCTGGCTGGAAAGGAGAGCAAAATGATTTTTCTGGTCTAAGGGGATTCCAGCCCTCCTTCCTCCCTTCCCCATCAGCTCTGCCTATGCCCATGGTCCTCGGTCCGGGTAACGTGAGTGGTGCTGATGCTGTGGGGTACCTGAGCGCCTTAGATGCTCTGGCAGCCCCCGAGCATCACGGATACTGGTCCAGTTGGGTGTACCCGATGGCTCCCAGTACCAGATACCGCAGAGGAAGACGCACAGAGCCTAATATGATCATTTGCCTGGGAAGGATTTTCTCTGCAAATCTCAGTCAGTTAGTGATTGACTTCTGTGCCAAAGCATAAGGGTTTAGATCCCCGACGTGTTTTTATCTCTTCTAATATAACGATGAGCTTCCTTATGGGTCTCCTCCATCTCTAATTTCTGTGAAGCACTATTTCTGCTCCTCCGTCATCGCAGAGCTCAAACCAGGCTTGTCAGAGGCAAGTGGGATAAAAAGCCACAGACCTCTCTTGTTAGAGACATGCTTCTGTGGGTTTCCTGAGGGCTCGGGGACTGCACTACCAACACTTCCAGAGAAGCAAATGCACTTTGTACAAACCATTTAACCTCTCTGTGCCTCTGTTTACCCTTTTAAAAAGGTGTAATACCCACAGAGATGCTGCGAGGATCAATTACTGTTTCTGTATTCTGAGATCCCTGGATAAAAGGCTAGAGAATTATCCTGCCAGTCTGCCTCAAATATTGTTTTCATTAAGATTAGCACTCTTCAGTAAACAGAACCGTTAAAGCCGAATTAGGTGTTTAATAAGTAATATGTAGTTGATATCCATCACGTTGTCTTTTCGTAGTGAGCTGTTGGGGAACGCACAGTAACAGGCCTGTGGAAGTGAAGCATCCGGCTCTAATTGCTCTTCACTATGTATTTGATTAGTGGTACTTAGGCTTACGTGAGGATGACTGGGTGGACCTCATCAAAATTCCTCATCTCAAGGGCACGGAGGCAACAAGAGCCACAGGAACAACATAACTCTGGGGATTGTTGAGGCCAAGATATGTAAACTCAACCCTGCCTTGCAGTTAGTCTTCTAAATCTGGAGGGAGGCAGCTCAGGGCAGAGGGGGCCATTGGGGAATGGGCAGAGGGCCGTCGAACCCTCCTGCACTTGGCATCTCTAACAAAAAAAAAAAAAAAATCAAGTGCTGTGTTTGAAGGGAGAGTCAAGTGGAGTTGCACTCCCACCCCCCCGTCGTTGAAGTCTGTGCGGATGGCAGAGTTCACAAGGAGAAGATTTTTTGGTCTGTTGCACCAACTGCTCCTTAACTTTACCTTCTTTTTTGCTGGTTCACGTGCTCCCAGACCCTTCCAGGCCAGGACAGCTCAAATACTCCTCCTCCTCCTCCTCCTCGTCACTTATGGAGACTGTCCTACAGCCTTGACCACGTGAAAAGGTCTCTGTCTCTCCCCGTATCTGGGTTTTTCTTGCCTGGACTTGGCTGGCAAAACCTATGTAGCGTATACCATTGCTGAAGAAAAACAGGCTTTTAAAAGCTGCCAGCCAGAACCGGGTCCTCAGCTGGGTCAAGCGCAAGTGCGTAGAGCTCCGCTCATTTACACTGGCTGAGGTCCTGGCCCATGACCTTTTGTGATCTATCGTAAATATTATGTTGATTTAAAATGAAGAGGTCTGTCTCAAACTTGGCTGAGCTTTCAGCATAAATAGTGCAACCTTTGGAAACCTGCTTCCGTTTTGTCCTCACTGCCCGTGCAGACCTAACTCTAGCTTAACGCTGACGGTTTGCTAACGGAAGGGATTTTCCTTGCCCACAATTTTGCTCAAACTTGGAGGCTTTTCCTTTCCACTGGGCTGGACTGGGAGGCAACCAGACCCATGCCTTGGGCTCCCGGCTACTGCGGCCTGCTTACTGATACCATCTTATAGCAGTTTCCCTTGCCTCTGGAAAAAGCGGTGCTGGCACTCGCTGACCAGGTGTGCCGAGGCATGTTCACAGTTATCGATGGTAGCTGTTAGGCACTGATATTGTCGTGTGCAAGCCTGGGAAGCGACGGGGACATTACAGCTGTGATCCGCAGCATGCATGGAGTTATCTGCCTTGGCAACTCAAACGGCTTTTAGCTGAGACTGACGTTTGAATAATACATATGAAAGCCAGTTGAGTTTCTGAGAAATTAACTTAGTCTGAGAGCATGCCCTGACCCTGTACGGGTGCAAGAGACCCGTCTCCATCTTGACTCTTGGGTGGCATTCCCAATCTGTACAGTAGAGGCTGATGAAGACGGCTGCATCCTTTGGCTCGCTGCGGAGCGGCAGAGGGCATCTCTGCTGCGCTTCAAGGCAGGCGTGCAATGACAGTGCCTGTAAGCCTTTGGCTGCGGGTTCCTTCCCCGGGGAGGTACGTACTGAGATATCACTGACTCAGAGTACTGTTCTCCGCTAAGTCCCAAGGAAATCCCATTCTGCCTACCAGCCAGAAAGGGAGTCTGCAGGATTTGTACCAGCCTGGAAATAATGGGAGAGTAACACCAATTAAGAGGACAGGCTCAGCCCGTCTCCTGCTGCTCAGCGGAGAAGATCAAGGCAGGTTTGTCGCCGTTTGAAGACCGACCTTTGAGGAAATTGCCAGTGAAGATGTTCTGAAACCGCTCCAAACCTTGTAAGTTGCTGCTGCTACGAATACAAATCGGTTGAGTGGAGTTTCATCTGAAGAGGAGCCGGCGAGGAGCCTTCTCCGCTGCTTGGCGAAGGGCGACGGGGCCGGCTCGCCGCGGGGTGCCGGCGGGAGCCGAGTCCCGGGGTGACGTGCCGGCAGGAGAGGGCTAAAGCTGGCGGGAGCGGAGGCGAAGAGGGAAGAGGTTGAAGCAGGAGGGCATGGGACCAGAGCAGCAAAAGCGAGGCGGCTGTTCGCCTCCAGCTGGGGTGAAAAGAGAAGGGTGGCCTTTTCCCCCTAGGATTGCCTCCCTCCTCATAACCCACATCTTCTGGAGCGGGGTGAGGGCTGAGGAAGGCAGACGGGGTGGTACAGCTGCATCTTTGTTAGCTACGTGCTCAGACAGCCTTGTCCCCAGGCTGGTAGTTGAATAGAGAGCCAGTGTTTAGCCGGGCATTGCTCGGCATCGGCTCGCCGGGAGCGGAGGAGGAGAGATGTAAGAACATCTCCATCATGTTGGTGCCTCTGTACTGAAGGTCCGTGAACATGCTTTGGCTTTGGGGCTGACAGCGGAGCGTAGCAGCCTGACACAGCGTCCCTAGTCTCCGTTGCTGTGTTGAGGGATGAAGCACGTGGGTGAAACCACTTTTTTTTTTTTTTTTTTTTTCCTAAACACAAAGGCCCAGCAGGCACAGCTATCCCTGGGCCACCAAGCCATCTCGCCGCCTTCTCTATCACACGAGCTGCAAGGTGCCAGCCGGGAGCTGCTTGGGCAGCATGTCAACCTGCAGCCCCCACTGTTTGCAGCCTTCTGGTGCTTGGAGGGAGATGCCCAGAGCTCCTCGGGTTCAGCAGGCGTGTTTTTAATAGTCTGCTTTCTGCTGCTGTGGTGTCAGGGCAGCTTGATCTTTCAGCGTCCCAGCAAACTCCTGCCAGCCCCTGGGGGAGCGTTAAACCCAAGCCCTCCAACCCGGGGCCTGGCACTGATCTTCGCCCGGTTTTGGCTGCTCTGAAACAAGGCATTGCATCTCACAGGCAGCTTTATCTGAGCTCCCTTTGATGCTAACCGAGCCCTACCGGGTTAAGCTATCTGAGTGCCTGTGTTAACTCATAGCCCCGGGCTTTGGCAGAGGGCAGCGGTCGCGGAGAGGAGCGGTGTCCATCGCTTGCCCAAAAAGGATGATGCCCACGCATCAGTGCCTGGCCTGTCTGTACCTCTGACCCGGTGATTTATTTAAACCCCTGTTGCGGAGTTCACCCCTCCATAAGCCAAGCCCAAAAGATGGCTCCAGCAGTCTGCAGGGCTGAATTAAACATGTGCTGTTGCTTCTTGCAGGCTCTCGCTAATTTTGTGCAGGGAGGGAGGAGGGAAAGCTCAAACAGATGGCCCGAGTACCAATCTCACTGTCTCTTACCTCCTTACTAAATAAATGAGCGGTGCAGAGAGAAATTTGGGATGTGTAACGCGCTCTCAGGACGTGCACTTTCCAGGCAAGGCTGGGCTGTCCGAGGCTGCCGGGGTCAGCGTGGATGTTACTCTTATACCCTCTTGTCTTGAGATACCGGTTAATATATGCAGCTCTTGATCAGACTCTCATTATCGGGAGATTCAGCAGGGACAGCTAGCATGGGTTGGGTTTTTTTTTTCCCCTGCTCCATGTATGTTTAGTTCGGTAATTTCTTTCCCTCAGGAAACTCAGGCTCAGATGCAGTATCTGGGTTTTCGGTGAGGTCCATCTTTATTTTACGGTTGCAACAGGCATTCGGTTTTCCAGCCGTGAAAAACAACCACCCCCCCGCCATTTTAAAGGGCAGATTTTCTTCGCATAGCGGTGCCGGATGCTGTCAGTGAGAGTGATACATGGGAAAAGGCCAAGATCAGAGAGACAGTCTCCGCCGTCTTGTGAAGGTATTAGAAAAAGTTTCTTCTATCAAACAGGTCCATCTCCCGAGGAAGCTGGTGGCCCTGCCATCCACTGGTCTGGGGTGGCAGATGGATGCAGCTACCGTATCTGTGGTCCGAGGGCTTCAGCCAAGGACGCGAGGTCAGGCTTGGTCACGTCACGCGGAGACCTGCTCCGGCCGGGCAGGGCAGAGAGCAGAGCCCGGCTGCGTCCCGTCTTGGCCAGCCCTCCCGCGTGGAGCCTGCCGGCTTGTCCGGCGTGGGACTGCGGAGGAGAGTGGGAGGCAGAGGCGATGCAGGGAGGGACAGCAGCCACTGATGGAATGGAAAACGCTGACATAAATTAATCAAACGAGGCATCTCGCAAGATTGAATTAGATCCTGATTTATGACTGCAGTGCTGCTGCTTCTGCAGTTCCTATGCTCCATGCTTATTCCTCACCCCCTGATTTATGGGGAGGCTACTGCTGAGAAGGGGCCCCTCCGGAAAGCGCGGATGGATGGATGGATGGTGTTACCAGCTGGGCTAATACCAGCCATCACATCATGTAGTTCCTCAGGACTTCACCTACTCAACTGCTGTATAAGCTCAATTTCTAGGCGTTTTAGATGCATTGCATAGCTCTTGAAAGAGTGATGCCTAGAACGAGAGCGCCTTTAGTCCTGCATCTTGTTCATCCTCTGCCTCCTCAGCACCACCAAGAAAGCCCCTACTAGCACCTTCCTATGACCAGCTTCCCCCAGGCTGCTGCAGAAAGTTCTTTCCAACCCCTTCAGACCGGGCTGGTTTGTGAGAGAGTCTGGTTTATCTTCCGAGAGATGTTTCTACTCTCCGGGATCCAAATCCCTTCATTTCTATTTCAACCTGAGAGCTCCCGTAGCTGCTGGCTTCCTTATCGTGCCTGTAGAGGAGAGCATGATTTGTCTGGATGCGTCCAATACGTTCGCACGCTGTACGAGGCGGCAGGTCGTCAGAGCACGAAGTGGGCTGAGCACGAGCGACTTCCCGTCCTTTGCACTCGCAAAGGAGCCAGGGTAGCTTGAAGGAGCGTGATGCCGAGGCGGCTTTGGAGATATTTTATGGGGACCTCGCTCCCCGTGCGGAGGGAGCAAGAGAAGATAAAGGGATTAGGTGAAAATTGAGCGCTCTGGCAATGGACAAGCTCAGAGCAGAAAGTTGGTGTGCGATTACTGGCGAGCAGGGAAGGGAAGGGCCATGGACGGCGTGGGAAATAGAAATGTGTAGTTTGTGTGGGATGAGTTAGAGGAGGAGGAGCCCGAAGAGAAACGCAGAGGGTGCACGGAGCAGGTGAGGACAGGGCTTTGGAGAGAAATGAGTAAGGCGCTACCTACCTGAGGGCTGCCTTGTTTGCCTCCCGTCCGCGTAGGATCCGTTCAGCTTCTTTAATTCCATGCAGGAAAAGCATTTTCCAAAGAGCCAGCCCCTTCGCTGGCAGCGAGTGTCCCTCCGTGCGGCGGCTGGGGTGGGGAACCAGAGGACTCGGCTTCAGCAGAAGGGCAGTAGCCCACAGCCTTGTTTGCAGCGATGTTCCCTGGGCACCTGGCATCAGAGATGAAGAATAGAAACAGATCTTCTATCTTCCTGCAGCGTATTGATTTTTTGCTCCCTGCTCTGGCCTTTTGCTCGTCCTTTTCAGCAGCTGGCGGTGGAATGAAATATAAGGTTTGAAAAACTAAAAATACAAAAAGTGACAGCTTCATTGCTCCGAGTGATGGTATTTCAAGGGGAAGCGTGACCTGAAAAAATGGAGACGATGCCATCCTGGCCTGCCTCTGCTTGCTCGGCGAGGAAGGGAGCGGTGAAAGGAAGGGATGGAGCCGGGGTGCCGAGTCGCGTCGCTGCCGTGCCGGGGAGCGACCCTGCTCCTTCCGCAGAGGCATCTCTGGGTTGCTTTGGAGGTTTGGGAATGGGAAGGGATGTCTGCAGTCCCAGGACACGGGATGTGCTATTCTTGTCCCTGCCACACGTTTGCATGGGACGCATCAGCTTGCTGTCCCCCTGTGTCCCCATCTGAGAAATGAAGGTGGCTCTGGGACCCTTAGGTGATGGGAGTGGGGATAAACCTAACGCCCCGTTGCTGTATATCTTGCACCGCTGTACCTGCAGCGTGATTTTTAAGGCTATTTGCAGGCTTCTGAGTGGTTACTAATTAGCGACTGCCGCAGCTCGCTGCAACGCGGCAGCCTGCCTTCGGTCGGAGAGTGCCCAGCAGGGTTTAAATTACTTGTCATTTGCCTTGTTTTGCTTGGCCATTTGAATGGTTGATTCTCTCCTAATTGGCATTGTAACCGCTGGGGTGATACGCTGAGAGGTTCTTGATTGGATTCTTTATTTTTGGGGGTGGTGGGGGGGAAGCCTGGCAGATGCCGCAGAAATTAAGCAATGGAATTTAATTCCTCTGTGTCGTTTGAGAGAGAGGCGATGCAGAAATAAGAAATCCCTTGGGTTTTCCATGTTAGGATGAACTCAGCCTGGGATTTGGATGGTGTAGGCAGAGGTTAGGCATGAGGGAGCTTCATCCTTTCCGTCCTCCCCCCGTGCTGTGGGCTCCTGGGCTTTGGGAAGGCTGTGGAAAGGTGGAGGGCTGGAGGAGCCATGCATTTGGTGTGCTTAGGTCGTACCAGCAGAGACGGGTAATTCTGGGAGGCGTTTCAGGGCGGTAGATGGGTTCATCCGTGCACCCCTAGCAAGTAATTACGCAGCCCAGAATTAGAGCGAGCACAAACACTGTCCCCGTGCCGTAGCAAGCATCGCAAGGGCTGTACGTACGGGATGGCTGGCTCCAGCACCGGGCTGCCAACCTCCTAACTCCAGCTTTGCAGGCGGGTTCACAGACCCGAGGGGTTTAGGATCCACGTGAGCCCTCGGGAGTTTCTGTGCCCCGCTGCACGGCCCAGCTCAGCGGTGCGATGTTCCTCTTATTAAATCCGATGGCGATGAATGGGACGTGACGCCTGCGTATATGATTCAAATCGAGTCATCCCATTACACGGTGTAAATCAATAAACAAAATGTAGCCACTGACAGCATTTACAGTTCCCCCTATTACTGCCAACCAGCCCATTTTCTGTGCACGAAAGAGGCATTTACACCCCATTTAACTGCGCTTTGATGCGGGATCCTGTTCCCGGGAAGAGTGGAGGCTTTGACAGGTGACATTAGGAGAAGGGGAGATCTACAGCGCTCATTTGCAGAGACCTGAGCCAAGGGTTGTGAAACATATCTTCCCCTGTTTGTGCTGTCCATCACCCTAATTGATGATGTGTGGGGTTGGGAAATAGAGCTTGGACAGGGCTTAGGGTGATGCCGGGGGGGCTGGGATACAGCTGCGCTGGTCTTTCCCAACGGGTCACGTCCCCAGGAGAGGGGGAAATGTTGCGTTTCCCCTTCTGTCCTGGCTGGGGAAAGGTCTTTCTCTTGAGCTGAGTGACAGGGAGAGAAAGGACGAGGGAGAAGCCGGACATGCACCGAGAGACATCGCTCTTGGAACACCTCAACTGTCCGACTTGATTTTATTTAATGGGCTCTGCAATCTGGTGATTAATCTGGTAATCAAAGCACATGTTACAGTAACGGCTGGCAATAAAAATATAACCTAAAGTAGATACAAACCCTCTTTTTCTTCTCTCTTTCTTTTTTTTTTTTTTTTTCCACTCTGAGAAATTGTCAGTTGACATCTCTCCCCTTTATGAGAGATGGCGGGAGGGAGAGGGAGATGCATGCGATAGGAAAACCGGGTCCCTGCTGCATCTCCCAGGGCTCAGAAAACTTCCCCGCTCCTCAGCGGTGCAGTGGGGCTGAGCAGTTCCTCCTCCCCGAATTTAGGCCATCGGCACCGACTCGTACAAGTATTTTTTGGGGGTAGGCACGGACAGGGATCAGATCAGCTGCCCTTGGAACTGAAAATTGATATTTTTGCCTCGTTTCCTGGAACTCCACCAAATCTCTGAATTATTCCAAAAAGGACAAGAAAGGCCTCTCTTTCTCTCTGCCTGCCTTTGTTGTTGGTTGATTTTGTTGGTGTTTTGCCGCTGCCATTGGCTACGTGGATGAAAAGGGCGGTTTGTGACCAGGAGGGAGAGACACGGTTAGAAACCAGCAAACGGGAGCAGGGATTTTGCAAAATGTAGGGCTTGGACGTTGTTTTGGCAGGATAGGGACATAAATCCAGGCATGTTTTTTACATTCCCCATCACATTTTCCTGCAGATTTCCACCCAAAAAAGTCCCCTAAGCCCCAAAACACAGCTTGGCGAGAGGCAGCACTGGTGTTGATTCTGGAGGAACAGTATTCCCATATGCTTTGCTTAGTCCAGATCCGCTTCCAGTAAATATCCCCGGCAGCCGGTATTGAAGTTCGACTCTCTGCCAGTCATCCTCATCTAAGACTCGCATTTATTTATCCTCTGCAATTCCCCTGGCAAATGTCCGGGGCGATTTTAGTCCTTTCTTTCCCCAGCTCCTTGAGCTTTTATCGTAGCCCTCGTGGGAACGACGAGGTGAGGAGCCCCTGTCCTGGGGTGCTGAGGGATGCAGGGGTTGGGGATGGCATTTCCAGACTGACTCGATGCCAGACCTGCAGGCTGGAGCCCCGTGGAGATTGCGGGGAGCGGGCTGTCAAATGGGAAACAGCGCTGAAGCTCATGCAAGAAGTGGGAAAGGGGACGTTTGAATGCAACTTCTCATTAGAAAGGTTAAATATATCAAAAGGGGTTGTTTCTTCTTATTAAAAGGGTCGGTTGTGATGCTTCCTTTCTAATTAGGAACAAGTCGAGAAAGATTTAGAAATCTTTCATGTGATCGCGTTTGAGATGTTTCGCCCGCTGACCTCGGGAGCGGTTTGCATTTGCGTGCGAGAGCCCTGGGGCTCTGCAGCGCTGGGTGGGAGCAGTGCCGTGCACGCGCTTGGTGCTGTGGCCGGTAGAAAAAATAGTCTCAGACTTGACGGGTTTCAACCCAAAAAAGCTTAATGTCGGCAAGACAGCGCCCACAAACTCATTAAAGCTCCTGGAGGGTGACCTGGCGCTTCTGCAGCAGATAGCAATCAAGCGAGCTGTCGGTGTGTTGACCTGCCGGCGCAGGGTGCTTTTGCACCCTCTGGCACCGAGCACCATCATTAGTGTTGCCTGATTTCACTTTGCCACCTTGGGAAAGACGTTTCTTAATGCCGCCGTGTCCTGCGTGCCCTCCTCTGCCCTTCTCCGGGCTGCTAAGCACCGTGTTTTAACTTTGAAGGAAGCGCACCCTTCTTATATGTCTTTCCCGTCTTTCCTTGGCTGTCTATCACCTTTTGCTGCCAAATTTCCTGGACTGTGAAATGAAGCTTTTATTATCTTCCAAGAAGGGGGGGACACAAATTAAATTAGTGAAATTAAAAAGATGATGATGATGACAACTATAACCTAACTTCAACTCTTTTCATTACGCCTCACGTAGCGAGACAGCAGGCTGTGTTCTGGGGCTTCTGCTTGGATTGCTGTAAAGAACCGAACTTTTACTTTCAAATTAACCTGTCAAATCATATATTTATAAAGGAATTGAAGGCAGGAGAATGAGGGTCCCGGATATTCCCACGCATCAATTAGGGGGAAAATTAATTACAATTTACCAGCGGTTACCACGTTAGCGCTCCCTTGATTAGAGAGCAGATCACTCTGTGCTGTGGAAAAAGTTAAAATAGGGAGTGTAGAGGGAGGGAGGTCCCAGGGCTGGCTCTGCAGGCGGGTACCCCCTCGAGTGCAGCCCCTCGGGCTTGGTGTTTCCCTCAAAAGAGCTGTTTTGAAGCACTGAGTTGGGCATGGAGGTGCTGGCCGCTCTGCAAATTGTTCATGAGCCCATGGCTTGGGGTTGGGGTACTGCCAACGCTGGGGCAGGGAAAAGCTGCTTCTCCTTGTCCTTGTCAGCACCTCTCGCCCCGTCCCGGCGCCGCGTCCCTGGGCTGGTGAGATCTCTGCTTGGACCCATGTTGCCCGGGAGTCCCAGAGGGCCATGGGATCTTGTGTGTGTTTATTCGGGGGGGTTACTGAATATTTAATGCGCCTAAATTAGGGCTGGAAGGAGCTCCCAGGCCGTGCTTCCCCCAAGTGTCTGCTCACGTGGCTGCTAGATGGGACCCCCCGCCGCTCAGCAGAGACTTGGGGAAATGGCTGGAAAGCTGCTTTTTGATGGGAAAGCCAATATCATCTCTGCCCCTAACCACCAGGCCATTAGCAATTTGCTGCTGCAATAAAAGGCTGTGGCACGGGCAGAGGCCACGGGGCGAGGCGAGGCACAGACGGTGCCCTGCCGACGATGGTTCAATCCAATACCACTTGATTTTGCACCCTGGGGCGGGTTTAAGCCATGGAGGCAATGGCTGCGGAGGGGGGAGGTCAGAGAGGTCTTTGGTAGGGTCTGGGAGGGAGGGGAGGGGAGGCAGATTGTGTGCGGCAGGGAGAGGGAGGGAGGGATTTCATGAAACTTTGAGTAAGTTTGGGAACAGATGAACCTGGCATGCGGCCACCTTGCAAAGCCTGTTGTGGTTTTTTTTAATATTCCTGGCATCAACCACAAGCGAAGATGAAGTTCATAGGCTCAGAAAGCCCAGATTCGGAGGTCGAATCTCAGGCAGCGATGCAAAATACCGAGGTGCTGAATCCAGACTGTGAATGTAATTATGTGTGGCTGGAGATCATCCTGAGATGCAGAGTTAGCATCCCTGGGAGTCAAGGGCAACACGCCTACAGGGCTTCGCATGGCTGTTTGCTGTCCAGATAGAAGAATGCCCTATGTGAGAGTGCCTGTTTCCAGGCAGCTGGGACAGAGATATTTAGTATTTGCCCTGGGAAGGTGAGATCAGGTGCTTGGAGAAATGGTCCAACTACTGGGACCGGTCCCCGACGGCTCATTTTTCCCCCCCCCCTTGCAGAAGGAGGGTTGCTTTATGGCCGGGGTGTGCCACCTCTTAGCCGGGACCTTGCAGCCGTGCAATGGGACGGCGTGGGAGGGGAGGGAGAGCCCAGGGCTGCTCTCTCCCTCCCCGTGTGCCGCTGCCGGGGTGGTGGTGGGCAGGATCCAGCCCCTGAGCTGCTGCTGCGCTCGGAGCTGCGCAGGCTGGGGAGGTGGGAGCTGCCGGGGATGGATACGCTGGGAAAGGGGCTGCTTTTCAAGCCGTGGCATCTCCTGCTTCCCCAGTAGGAGCCTAAATCCTGCTCCTCGGAGGACAGTCGTGCCCCTGGAGTGAGCAAAATACCCCCACACCCTTCACCCGTGGGTACTACCACAAGAAGGGGCTTCTTAAGCCAAATGCCTTTCCTCCCCTGTTTCCTAATGCCAGTTGCCCTTGTTTTCGCCGTGGGTTACATATGGTCCACGCCCGTTCCTCCGGCGAGGGGAAGGGCAGCGCAGGAGATTGAGGTCATGAGCAAAAGGGTTCGTGTCCGCCGTCCCTCGGTGTCCCTGCCCCAGCGTGGGTTGCCCGTGGGCTGCAGTCCCTCGGGTGCACCCCGTGGGTGCGAGCTTCTCCTTCCAGGAGGTCCTCTCCAGCGCGGAGCATAACGGGTGCCTGGGCTGTGAAGGATGCTGTGCCCTCCCCTGTGAGCTGCCTTGGCCAAACGTTTTGGGGATTGCCCCCTCCGGGAATCTGTCACCCCGTTCCCCTTTAGCGACCAGCACTTGCTGCTGCCAGCGAAACCTGCCGTGAGCCTGCGTGAGCAGTCAGGAGAGCTCTCTCTGCAGCAGCTCCCGGCTGTTTTACACCAGTGAAGGATCCGGCCCTCCAAGGGAGCCGAGGGAGGGAGAGGCACCGGGGTTAGGGACCCCGAAAGCGCAAACATCCCTCTGACAAGCTGTTTGAAGCCGAGTTGATCAGAGAAGGTGACAGCCCTGCCACATCTGGGAACAGTTTCTATGTCCTCTTTGCTGACAGGAGGAGTTTGATTCCTTTAATATTTGATGTGTTCTGTCTTTTGCAATGTTTGTTTTTGGCGTTGTGGGTTTTGGCTTCCCTCCCCCCCTCTCCCCCCCCTTTATTTTTTTTTTCTTAAACCTGCGCTGCTCCTCAGAAACAGCTTCCCATTTTGCAATGAGGATGGCAGCTCTCTGAGGCCAGGGGAAGGGGAGACAGTACGATAGGAAATGGGTGGGACACTTGGGCGGCTGCCTGACCTGTTGAGGTTTCTGCTGCTTCTCCCCATCCTCCTCCATCCACCCTTCCAGCCGGAGTTAGGTGGTCGCATCCTTCCCACGTGCGAGAGGAGGCAAGGGACCTGCAAGGGACCAGCCCTGCCCACGTGCCACCGTGCCAGGGTGCAGGCGAGCCCTGTCCTGCCTGCCCGTGGGGCTCCCACCCGTGTGCGGCCACCCCTCCGCGTCCACCCCTGCGAAACGCAAGGGCGGACCAGGCTCCGGTGCTGGGGAAGGGTCCGGCTGCCCCACGAGTCCCCCTGGACCCGTGGGGACGAGGCGGGTGTTTTGCTGTTGTACGAGGAGCCTCTGGCCAGGTGACAGCGCATGATGTGACATTGCGAAGCCTTCGGTGGCTCCTGGGCAGAGCTGGCGTCGGGGATGTTGCCACTCAGAGACTGGTACTTGCAAAACCTCTTGCGTGGCCGGGTTGCTAACGAGGCTTTTCATCCTCCTCCTGCGCCCGGTCCCCTCCTGCGCCGCTCTGCGTGAAGCGGGGGGGGGGGGGGGGTGGCAGGGGGGAGGTGACCTCCTGGGAAATTCTTGGACCATCTTGCTTCAGACCCCTTTTTCCCAGCCTGGGCCGTGCTCCTGCAGGATAAAGAGCTGCTGGCAGCTCCGTGGGAGCCTTTCCAGCAGCTGGGTGCCCTTGGGCTCGGCGCGGCAGCTGCGGCAAAGCGCCGGCGCAGAAGTCCCACCCGCGGGACGCCGTGCTCCCGCGCCCAGCCCCTGCCGTACCCGTTGCTGCTGCAGATGGGCAAAGCTCCCACCTGGAGAGCAAAATTTCCCGCGGTCGGGACGACTTCTGCTCCCCCGCCGGCTTCCTTTTCTCTCCTGGCACATCCCTGCAGAGGCGAATGTTCATGTGTCTTGAAATGCTGAGCTGAGGCTTTCGCTGTGAGAGGAGAGGGCAGGGGAGTGTGTGCTGAAGTTGTTCTGGAAGATTTCGGGAGTCTGTGTGCAAGGCAAGCATCTGCTTTTTCGGTTTAAGGCGTGCAGGGTGTGGAGAGCCTCTGCAGGCAGGCGGGCCAGGCTGGCCAGGGCTGCTGTGCTTTTTGGATGGGCTCCTGGAGCAGGACTGAGCTGGGGAACGTGTTCCCCTTCGAAAGGGAGCTTTGCTCGGCAGCACGCTGCCCGTGTGCCTGGTGGGGAGGCAGGAGCAAGACCCCGGAGATGATGAGCGAAGGCTCTCCCAGGCTCAGCGCTGGCAGGGTGAGCTCCCTTCCGTACAAAGGCTTCCTCCCGTTGACATAAATTTAAGTGGGTGCCGCAATTACCGCAGGCTCTGACATCTGAAACGAGCGGAGCCACCCTTGCTGTAATTCATTGCCAATCTGATTACAAGGCAGAGCAGGGAAAAGTCAAATTATCAAACAAAGCAAAAAGAGAAAGGGAAAAAGTCGTGCCTCGCCGTTCAAGGTCGGGTTGCCTGCCGGGGCAGGACGGGAGGCAGTGCTGCTCTTACGCCCTTGCTGCGCTCAAGCCATGTTGTCCGGGCTCAGGTCTGAAGGTCCGTCACCTTGGGCGTGGTGGGACGGAGAGGTGCATCTCTGCAGGATTTGGAGGTGTGGGTGCCGGCACGAGACGGGCCAAAGCAGCGCAAATCAAGGACGTGCATTTACGGGCATTTGCCTGGGCGAATTTCTTGTAAGCTACTCGTGGAGGAGTGGGGCTGACATGGGAGTTAGTCGGGCTGGAAGGAGATTACTGCTGCTTGGCTGCAGGTCAGTCATACAAATCCTGCTTTCTGGTTGCTTACCAAAAGCCAGGCATGATGCGCCTGACAGCAAAGCTGTGGCTTGAGCCTCCTGAGCTAAGGAGCACGAATTTCCCCGTTTCCTACTCCAAGCGCCTGAGCTGTCGGCCGTCTCTGCCCGAGGATGCTGGACGACCACAGTCCAGCTCCTACCCGCTATCAGTGCACTTTTGAAACTCTCTGCCTGCATTTCCTAGGGGATTTTGCTCCCGCCCACCAGCTGGGAGGAGGAGGAGGAGGGCAGTGCCGCAGTCGCTGCTCCTTCGAGCCCGCTGCATCTCCCCGCGTCTCCCCGGGCCCGTGGGCAGGGAGCAGCAGGGTGCCCCGGGTAGCCATCGCTCCTCTTCTGCTCTTCTCTCCCTCCTCCTTTTCCTCCTCCCAAGGTGCATTTCTACATCTGTCGGATGCGGCGGCACGCCAGCTCGGTTAATTACAGTCTGCTTACCTGCATTCCCCCGTGCAATTCCGGCTGGATAACGATATCCTGCGCTAGCTGGCCTTAAAGAAACACAGGCGGCAGGAGGGTTGCTGGACCCCTCTGCCTTTGGGGTGTAGACTGGATTTCTTCATGCTCAGAGCTCCCCCAAGGCAGCAGCAGGGCAGTTGTGGTAGCCCTAAAGCCTTCAGACCCGGTCCCATGCCCGTTCGCTTGCCGCTTGGCTCCAGGATGGGTCCGGAATCCATCTATCCGGGAGGGCAGCCATCAGGGATGGTGACAAATGTGGTACTTGGGAGCAGAGCTGGAAGCTGCAAGCATCGTAGGAGGTGAACGAATGCACTTCAGAGCCGCTCTAGCGGTTAACTGGACAAGATAATGCGATACTTTTTTTTCCTTATTGGCCCAACAGATAAGTTATTAATGCACGCGCTTTCAAGCGGCGCGTGTGATTTGCATGGATACAATAGAGCAAGTTTTTAATTATTTGGCGGGGCGCTGCTTGATCAAGGGCTGCTGAAAGGAACTCGGGGCTGATTTTGTGCACTATTTATTGTTCTTCATTACCAGCTGGCTGGGTGCTTTGTCCCGCCTCAGCTCAGTGCCTCTCCAGCATATCATTAGCCAAAGAGAGGCATTTCACGTGTGTCTTGTCAGATGATAAAGTTAGCAACGTTCGCAGTTACTTTGCTTGAGTTGTGGGCCCTAGTTCAGGCTTTGTTGGAGGTCGCACGTGGGATTTGCGTTAACAAAAGCGCTCACCTACTGCACGCCAGATGAGATGCGAGTCTGATGTCTCGAGAAGAGGCGCTTAGGAGGCGTTGGCATGGGAGGTCCTCTCCCCATCACCCCGTGCTCCATCTCTGGCCCCTTTCAGGCCAGCCAGGCAGAAGGCTAAAGGCAGAGGAAGGATCCCCTGTACCCAGCGAATCCCTCGCTCATCCCGTGCTGGCCTCCAGCTCGGGCGATCCCCGGGGCCCCCGGGGAAGCAGCACGCTCCTGCAGACCCTGCTTAGCTGCACGCAGGTGCCTGGTGGCTGTTCGTACTCTAAAGCAGCTTTTCTTTGCTGCGACTCATTTTTTTCCACACTCTCTCTCTAGAAGCCGATGTAATCTCTTTCCTTATTGACACTCGCTGCAGATCCTTATTGAGAATAGCGTCCAGGGGTGGTGCCGGCAGCTCGGGAGCTGGGCCGTCAGGTTACCGAAGCCCCGTGATTCGATATTGCAATTCCTGCCTGCTAACGAGCTGGCTGAGAGCAGGGTCCTGTGCTAGGACCACAGTGCGGGACCACAGCAGGGATCCTCGGTAATGCAAATTGCTCAGTAAGGGCTTTCCCTTGCTCTGCCATCCCAGCTCTGTAGGCAGCAGAGGCTTTGGGGAGCTCCTGTTATCTCCTCCCTGGGAATCGGTCCCTTCCACCCAGGTCTCCAGAGCTTGGGGTTCAGGGCTGCTGGCGACGGGGAGGCTTTGATATTCAAGGCGTAGGGGTGGGAAAGCATAGCCTGAAAGGTGTCAGTCCAATCTCACCGGCCTTTGTGCCTTTATTTATCTGAAATCCCACAGAGCCATCCTTCACTGCAGCTTGTATCAAAATTCATCTGATTGTGGAGTGGGTTTTGCAACGTGTTTTTTTTCCTTAAAGCCCCAGTTCCTGCGCTGGCGCAGGAATCTCAGGCTGCCTTTTCCTTCTAATGAGAAAGTTTCTCAGAGTGCCGAAGTAAAACTGGGAGACGTGAGCCTTTGGAAGCGAAGCCGAGCCTTCGTAGTGGGAGGAAGCTGCGCTCCCAGGCAGGGGTTTACTGCCCGTAAGCAGCTGGCTTTCTCCTGTGCCACCGAGCTTGTCTGTGAGATGCTCTGAGCCAAGTCCAGCCCTGGTCGTTGTGCAGAGTAATTGTATAGGTGTCTGCATTTAAACTGGGTGTGAACCGGGGCCAGAAAGTAGCTCTGCAAAGGAAGCAGCCTCATCTTCTCCACCCGCCTCTTCTTACCCCATATTCTGTCTTGGAAAGCTCAAGGAGATGGGGACCTGGTGTGCAAGGTGTGCAGGCTGGAGACCGCCCAGGAGCTTGAATCTCCTTCTGGCCGCTTTGCCTTCGGCAGAGACAAAGCAGCCCCTGGAAATGCTTGCAAGCTCTCGGCAGGTGAGGGAGCGCGCCAGGGTCTGGGTGGGACGCTGCCTGCACGGCCCGCTGCCCGCACGGCCCGCTGCCTGCACGGCCGAGCCAAGGAGGGAGGGTCGTGCGACAGCTCTCCGAGCTGGCCGGCCCTTCGGCATATGGTGCTGTTGTGCTTGGGTGCTTCGTTTTAAAGAATTATCAAAGAACCCGTCCATCTGGGCCCCCTCGCCTCTGCCGGCGCGGCCGGGTGCCGAGCAGATGGTTTGCAAACAAAACAGCTTAGGCTGAGAAAGGGAAGGAGACCTGTCCAAAGCGGCGCGTGGCTGGAGCTCAGCCCCCGGTGCCACGAGCACAGAGCTCTTGCGGGAGCATCTTCCTCGCGATGCGCAGGCGTCCATCTGCGAGCGGGCAGGCTCTGCGGCTCTTGCGTGTGTTTGTGCCCCTGCAAACCCCGGAGAGCTGGCCGTGCGCTGCTCGTCCCTGCTGCCTCGCTTCCCCGTCCCTGTACGCGCGCGCAAACGCTGCTCCGCGCGGGCTCGCGCCTCCTCGGGCTCGTGAACGTGAGATCGCTTTGCGAGGGTCGGTGCTGAGCAGTTTAGGGAACGGCTGATCTGCTGCTGGCGTTACCTGAGCTTTCCCTGAAAATCCTTCAGCCATCCAGTCGCTGACCCTGAGATGTGACAAGCTCACAGCTCTTGCCAATAAAGTAGTGACTTGGTTTGAATAATATCTGACAATTACGTGCTGAGCCCCAGCATTATGCAATATTTATGCGTGCGTCTGGACTGTAAAACGGTGATTATCTAAAAGGAGTAATTGTTTGCAATCTTACCCTGAATTTCTTTTCTTCTTTGGCTTCGGAGAGCCACACTGTTAATCAGCGGCACACGCGCCGCTCGTTAAACGCTCGCGCTAAAACCAGACCCGCCATTAGCACGGCAGGGCTCTGCGTAGTGTCTTGGTGCGGTGGCACGAGGCTTTGTGCGGCGCTGGGCTGGAGCGGCAGCACGGAGGTTTATTTTATTGCCTGGGGCTGTCAGATTGCTCGTGCTTGGGAAGCGAGGGGAGGTAAAGAGGGTCCAGCACCCAGCCCCTGCTAGCTGAGCTCGCGTGGGAAGGCGGGCTTTGATGCGACGAAGAGCAAACGCGTGCCATCGGCAAGAGGTGCCTCAGCAGAAGGGCTGAGCCCAGGCGCCCTGCTTTCGGGGCAGTGGCCAAGCTCCCCTGCCTTTCGTCCTCCCTTTCCCTCCCGGACACGTCGGGCAGCTTGATCGTGCTGCCGTGCCCTTGGAGCAGAGCAGCGATTGAAATCTCTCTTTGTTCCTCGCCCCCTCTGCCACAGCAGCTGCCTCGTGCCTGCCTTTTATTTTATTTTTTTTCTCCCCCCTCCTCGTCTTCTTTTTCCAAGTGTTGTTTGCTGTCGACCTGGGCTGAGATGGAAGTCAAAGCTGAAAAGACAAATGCAGGCTGTCAGATTGCAGGGGTGGGGTGGGAAGGAGAGGGCAGCGAGTCCTCCTGCCCTGCCGGCAGCGGGAGGAGGTGCTGCACGGCACACGCTGGGGCCACGGGGGTGACGCTTGTTTCTGCAGCGCAGCGGCAGAGAAGAAAAGTCTCTATTTTGGGGAAAAAACAAGCTTTGCCATTCCTGTGGCACTCTGCAGGGGCGGCACCGGGACAGACAAAATGTTTTTGCAACTTGCACTCCGTCACCGACCAGGCACGGTATGGCCACGGCGTTTGGCGCAGGATATATCCCAGCGTGATTCCCGCAGGGATGCTTGGGTTTGAGGTGGAGGAAGGCTCAGGGGACCGGGGACCACCCCGAGGAGGGAGCTCTCGGGCAGCAGAGACAAACAATGTGCCTGGTCAGCAAAACCGGCGGTGCAACCGGAGAGGCCGGGATTATTGCTGCCACAGCTTCTAACATAAACTAATACGGGCTGCTGCGTTGGACGCAGAGAGATAGGAGGGAGAAAAATGGGAAGCGTGTGCAGGAATAAGGGCCCTGGTAATGAACCTCGCAATGAGAATGCAAAGCAAAACAAAACAGTAAGAAATGCTTTCGTTGCAGAGCCTGGGCTCTATGTGCTCTAGCTTCTTGCTGGTTTTCAAAGACCTTCTTCATGGCTATCCTGCCTGGGATCGTGGTTTCCGGCAATGCTACTGGGGTCCCCTATGCGTTCCAGAGTTGTGGGAAGAGAGAAATGTCCCATTTGGGGCCTTGCTGGCACCAGCCCCAGTTTGGCAGGGGTGCCCCGCCATCGCAGTGCGGGTGCGAGCAGGGCGATGCTTTGTTGCACCTCCTGGGACCGGAGCTCACAGCAGGAGACGCGTTACCCACGACCGGGGCGGGCTGCGCACCCTTCCCAGCCCACGCAGGACTAGCTGCCTGCTGCTAAAGTGGAAGAGCCAGCAGCGAAATGGCTTTGGGCTCTGCAGCAAAGAGCAGGGCAGGGTCTGTAGCTGTTCCCAAGAGATTTGGGGCGAGGGGGGCCCCTCGCACGCCCTGGCAAGGGAGGGACGGAAGCAGCATAGGTGCAGGCTTCACCCTGGGATGTGCTGTGTCAGTTGATAGCCACGTTGAGCTGCCGGTTTGCAAGAGGGCAGGTGATGTCCAGCCCCTCTTTTTTGGGTATGCAAAGCGTAGGGGGGAGCTTGCTGCGGCGTGTGGGACCAGGCGCCCAGCCCAGCAGCACGAGGCCAGCCCTTGCTGAAAGGCAGCGCTGGTTTTATGAAGTGTGCCTTCTTGCCTAAAGGGTCCTGTCTTATCACAGGTCCCTCAGCCGTGGACAATTCATCTGTTTTTATGGTGATGACGGAAGAATCCAATCTGCAGCCTGTAGCCGGAAAGTTCAGAGCCACGCAAGGCTGGCTGGGGAGGAGAGCAGGTTTTATTGATGGTCTGGGCTCCTGGAGGTTGTGTGGGAGGAATCTTGTTAATGGGTCCCTTGGGCCATTGCCTCGTGACTCTGCCATATCTCCTTATTCACCAGCCTCAGCTCGTACGGTTTCTTTTTTTTCTTTTTTTTCCCCCTTTCTTTTGGAGGAAATGTTGGTGCTTGCAAGGGCTTTGGAAAATGCAGCAGGGGTGAAGGATGTGGGGCTGACCCAGGCACCTCCCAATCCTTTCCCTTTGCGGAGCCCTTGTGGGAACTGCCCCATCTCTAGCGGTTTGTCCTTCAGCGTCAGAAACCGCTGCAAAAGACGTCTCGGGCTTTGTGACATGGCTCTGACAACACAGAGCGATGGCCTTGCCTCCAAGGTGACCAGGGAGCTGTTGACGGGCGGCAGCCCCATCGCTCTCTGGCGTTGGTTCAAAGGGGCGAAAGGACGATCGCTCACTGCTCTTCCGTGCGGGCAAGTTAGACCTCGCAGACACCATCCCGTTAGCCCGGTGCTCGGCGAGGAAACGGTGATTGCCAGCGGTGGCCACGCTCTGCAACCTGAATCGTGCATCCTTCTCGCCGGAACGGTGATGCTCACTCGAGTCGCGGGGCGCGCGGATCAGGCTCCAGCTTTCTGGCCCGGTTCTGATAATTAATTGATAGTGAAAATGTTTGACAAACAAACAGCAAACAGAAATCAAACCCGCTCACGTGCGCATTAACATTTCATGTTGCCTTTCTTGTTTGTTTGCTTTTAAATCACAAAACGCTGCGATACATTTTTAATCGAAAGCGCTATTGGCTGTTTCCATCACTATTTCAATAACTTTCTTGATAAAAAAGAAGTTCAATACAGAAATGTAATGGGATCTTTTAGGAGGTGGGCGATGGGGTTTTGACAACCGTTTTCATTTCTACAAAGGACGTTTTTGTCAGGGAGAAATATATTTAAAACCATGCTTATTTGAAAAAACACTCTGAGCTCTGGGGATACTCTTTGATGGCTCTCTGCATCCTTGGCATCTCAGGGCGGTGCACGATGGGCTGCGCGTGGTGCGATGACTGCTTGTATTTAGCCGGTGTCGATCGCGGTGGTTGTCCCCAGGGCAGGGTCCTCAGCCCCTCGAGGGCTTGTTTCTTTGCAATCACACGTTGCAACCCTCCTCAAGGCGCTCTCAGCAGAAAATCCTCCCTGCAGGCTAAAGCCGGCGACTTCCACGTGACTCTCTTATCCTGAAAGCTTAACTAAGGTTTTTCCCCCCCCCTCCTTTCAAGGCAGGAGATGAAAGGCGTGTTTGTGGGTATCTGTGTGTGTATGCAAGCACAGTAAATAGTGGGTGGGGAATATTAATACAGGACTAAACCTATCCCTGGCATGAATCACAGGGAAGACATATGTTGCAACAACTTTCCTAAGGGGGTTCTGGCCAAGGTAGATACCAAGTGTTCCCTGGAGGGAAGAAGGAGGGAATGACAGCTCTTTTCTTTCCAAGACTGATGTAATTAAAGAGTTATAATGTCCTTTAACTTCCCTGCCCTTGGCACTGTTGTGCATTGGTGTGGTGTGGGTTTTTTTTTTTTTTTTTTCTTAGCACTGATGAGTGGCTAATGGGCTTTATGCGGAGAGGCAGGAGGCCCAGAAATACAGCTCAGCATTGCGAACAGAGGAGATTATTGTATTTCCCTGAGAGTGAGCATCCATCCATCCATCCATCTTCCCTGTGCGGCTGACTCTGTGGCTAAGCGTGAGGTTAAAACCACCGTCCTTCCAGCTGTCGGTTAACGTGCTGAACTTTGTAAAGGGAAGCTTATTTTAATTTAATAGAAAAATACATTATACATAATCCTCACAATAAATTTCCCTCCGATCTGAAGGAGAATCTGCCGGTGTAATGCATCCGCCCAGCCCAGCCCAGATACCTGCAGATTTGTGGCTGCATGGCTTAAATAATAACAATAACAATACCGGTAGCAATAATATCCTTCGCTGCTGTCCTTGAGTGACAAAGATGATGGAAAATGAAGTTGTAGATAGCTGGAGATGACAATGTGAGTATCCTCTACCCATCTTCCAGGTTATTAGCAGGTGTCAGTCACTGGAAGGAATCTAATCATTTCCAGACGCAGCGATGGCTCCGAACATCAGCCGTGGTGCTGTGGCTGCAGAAAGCAAATGGTTTTTATGGGCTCGATTCCCATTCCTGCTCAGACCCGTTGGAGAGGCTGTAACAGCGCAGATGTCCGCGGCCACACCGCATCGCCCGCCGCAGCGGGGGTCCTGACACCCTGCTGGTGGGTGTCACCGAAACACGTACGACACCCGCTACCTGTTGCCGCTGTGGAGTTGCACCACCGATCCTTTCGTACCTTGCTCTGCTAACCGCCCTTACGCAGTTATCCATCCTTCATCCTTGATTAATCTGGGAAAGATGGTGATGGTGAGGCTGTAGCCGTTGAGAAAGGGGGGAGCACAGGAGCGTCTGCTCACCCGCCTCCCCGTCCCTGCAGACGTGGCGTGCATTTCATGAGCTCTTCCGGAGCAAGTCAGAGGGGGAAGAATTGTGTTGCTGCCTTTGAATTGGCATCCTTGATGGGTAGCGGTAGAAACACGCAATAATAATTGCTTTTTGAATGAACGGGACGCGCACAATGGGCGTCGAGGCTTGCTGCCGTGGGGAGGCTTGCTCCCACGTGCCTTTCCCGGAGGGTCCGGCTGGTCCGGAGGAGCCGAGGAGCCACACGAGCTCATTGTTTTCCAAGCAGGTGGTGCTCTGTGAGCTTAAAGTGAGGACCAGATGGGCAGAGATGATGAAAGAGGCATCGGCGTGAAAGGCTTCCCTCTAGGGTGTTAAATATTACATTCACCGAGCCCGCCGAACTGTTGAAACCAATAGAACTAATTAGAGAGCTGATGCCCGGGAAGGACGCGCCGTGGCTAACAGCTGAAAGAGATGCCAGATCATACAAAACCCTCCCTTTGTCTGCCCTGGCATCTCGCGTGAGCGTGGCGGGCAGGGCATGCCGTCGTTTGGGAGACGGTGCTGGAAAGGGAGCGCATCCCGTGTCCCAGGGCCCACCTTCCAGCGCGGATGAGGGCTGGGAAGTGGAGGGGCCAGCTGGCTCCTATGCAGCAGGGGTTTTTTTTTTCCCTCCTTCTCATCTGCTAAGCGGATCGAGAAGACCTCGTCGGTGTTTGCATGCCTTTGGAGAGCTACGCCGTGTCCCGTGCTCACGCAGGAGGTCTGCGAGGAGTTTCCAGGGGAAAGGAGAAGGAGCAGGGCCTGCCCGGGTCGTAGGGGCTCTGGAGAGCGTGTTAAAGTCACCGTCGTGTGGCTGTCACCCTAACGGTATCGCAATGAGTGGCTACTCCTCTCTTTCGGTGACAAGTCAAGCTTTGAGAATCTCTCTCTTGACAAGTCAAGCAGAGAGACCCGGTGAACCCATCGGCATAGACCGAGCACGACGTCCGTGTGGGTTTTGCTGGATTTGAGGTCTTAACCTGCAGCTATCGCGCGCTGCTCCCCAGCAGTGCCCTCCCCGGGCTGGACGGGGGGCAAGCGGGCACCGCCGAGCACCTTGCCCCCCCCAAAACCAGTCTTTCCCCAGGTCTCCGTCTCTGCTGCGGAAGCTCCTGCCGTGGTATGCAGGAGAGCCGTCGCCACGTTGTGAGCGAGAATAAATCCATTACTGCGCCCTTGTCAGTCTGGGGTCCTATTCTCTTAATGGGCTTGTTAAGAGCGTACGTGCCAACAGCTGCCCTGAAAGAGGGCAGAATTAGCCAAGCCAGCCCACACCATCTGCGGCCTCAGTCGGAGCTGCTTCATGTCTTTGTGCTGCAAGTGCCCCTCTGCCTCTCCCTCCCTGGCAGCCCTTGCAACGGAAATAATAATAATAATAATAATAATAAAAGAAAAGGAATTAAGACAAGTAGGCAAACATAAAGATGAGTTGTTGCGTGGCGTCTGTGCAGATTCTGATCTCAATGTCAAGGGAGCATCATTCCAGCCTAATGGCATCTTTCCGTGAAAGCGCTTTGTAGCAGTCATAAATAAACATGCTGGCTGAAAGGCACGATAACAAAAAAATGGAAACTGAGGCAGCCAGGATCTTTATTATTGAGCGGACAAAGCATCTGTGATTAGTAAGAACAGGGGAGAGGGTAAAAATAAAAGGCGGCCGATTGTGTTGCTGCCTTGTCTGTGTCAAGAGAGGATCTGGCGGTGGTAGGTTGACAGGTTGTCTGGATAAATAGTTTGGGGGCAGAACATACATTTCTGATGGAACTTTCTTTTTTACAGCCGAGATCAGGAGCTCCAGAGGTACTGTCAAGGACGGACGAAGCTCTATAAATCAGGACAGGCTTTTTTGTCTGTGTGAAAAGTCTTATCTCGGAGTTCGTCCAGGCAATTTTTTGAGGTCTCTCTAGCTTCCTCCCTTCTCCTTATCAGAGCGCCACAGCTTTAAATGCAGATAGATACCCTCTAATGGAAGCACAAGCCAGAGCCCTCACTCCTTGTAAGTGCCAGCTCGTAATTTAGTTGTGTGCCCTTTGGCACCGATGCATCCATCAAGAAAAGCAGAGGCAGCGTCACCTCCCAGCACGCCCAGGAGCGTGGTGGCAGCGGGGGGCTCGGCCGCGGCGAGGGGGACCCCGGCTCGTCGTCTCCTTCCTCAGCGCGGGACGAGCCATCTGTAAAATGGGCTGAGACCGGTGGGGTTTTTTTACCGTGCGGTTGTGCTGAGGGGATTAGGGGAACGCTAAAGAAATCCTTTCCGGTATCTGAGGCAGCAGAGTGGAGATGAGCAGGGTGTAGAGCGGTTTCCTGAGCAGCCATTTCTCAGAATCTTTTAGTTTTTCTCTTGCTGTGTCTTTCCCCCGCCCCGCGCTTTTTGTAATTAAGCAAAATGAGCTGGGAAGGAAGGGCCGATTTTTGGCTGGCTGTGGTCCAGAGGGATGCCACGGGTGGGTTTCTCCACTGAGCGGTTTCATGGGGGAAGGTGTCCAGCAACCCTCAGGCCGCCGGAGCCCTGCCCAAACCTCCTCTAACCTTCTGAAGTTCACCTGCCTCGTCGCCTTCTCTAACGGACGGCGCGCGGCTAATGGCGACGCTTCGCCGTTCCCGACAGCTCCAGATTGTTAATTCCCCCTGTTTTTCCCCCGAATAGCGTTTTGCCTTCTGGCTGAAGCAGCGTGTTGCATCGGCCCGTGAGCTCTTCACCTGTGGACATGTGAAGGGGGTTTAATAGGTTTCTTCTCTTTGCCCCACTGGGCTGTGACCGGGAGGGGAGAGCGAGCGGCGTGAGTCGCTAATTGCTTTGGCCCTGCAACTCCCGAGTGATGAAAAAAGATTAAAAGGGAAGGAAAACAGCTATTATATCTCTTTCTTGAAAAAACTTGCAGCGCGAAAGGCTCATTAACATCATTAGTGTTTCATTAACCTCTAGCCAGACAAATAAGCTGGAGGTAATTTAACAGTATAGGGAAAAGAAAGAAAATTAAAAATTACCCAGGTGTAGGTGACATTCTCCAGCTTACCTCCGCTGCGCGTTTTGGAGGGCTGGGGGCTCTGCTGCCTTGCCTGCCTGCCTGCCTGCCTGCCTGCTGCTTGGAGGGCTGCCAGCGGCCCTGCCTGCTCCGAAGGGCTGGAGGTAATAACGAGCGGGGAGAGGCATTGATCGTGACAAAATGGGATTCGTTTGAACACAACAGCATCTGAAATCTTGAAAAGGAAGACGGCTCGGCACAATGCCGACTTCAAAAAAAAAAAAAAAAAAAAAATTAACAAGAGAGGGGAAAGGGGAAAAAAAAAAAATCGGTGGCTGCAAAATGACTTTCTTTGTTTGAGTAAAATGCTTTCTCCCCTTGTTAATTTTTGTGGGGTTTTATTTGATTTTTATCTCTCCCCAAGTTTATGTGCTCCACCCCCGCCCCGCTCATCCAGAGTCCATGTGCGTGTATACACACAGGGAGAGATGTATTTATATACATGCAAACGCACGCTCCGGCTGCTGCTTTGTGCCAGCTTTGTGAGTCCAATTGTAACTCATTGCCTCTCTCTCCGTTGCCTTCCCTTTAGCAAGACCTTCTGGTATTAAAGGAACATTGTTAGTTCCTCCCCGAAATCTAAAGGTGGATTGAAAACGTGAAGAAATTGCAGCGCTTTTTTGCTCTTTGTTGTAGTGTATTCTGGTAGCTTCCAGGATTGCCTAATTAATCTGGGTCGTCCGTGAGCAAGTGATAAGAGGCAGTTTCGGCCTCTAAGAGAGGTGAGACTGAAGAAAATTATTGAAGGGGAGATGTTTCTCCCCATCCACCCGAGGCCCAGTTGCAGAGGGATGAAGGCGACTCGCCCAAGGTCACCTGGAGGAGATCGTGCTGGAGCCGAGCCGAACGTGCTCCTCGCGGATCCCAGTCCCACGTTTTCCACTTGTTCTCCTGTCCCACAAACCGCACCCCGCACAACTTTACTTCTTCCCTGCGAGGTTTGCCTGTTTCTGTGTTATTTTTGCTTTGTGGTGTTAGGACCGGCAGGTTTCCCGCTGTTATCCGTGGGGGTGGGAGGAGGACATCTCTGCCGCTTCCGTAGCTCTAATCCTGGCTCTCCTATTTGCTCCGTCTGTGGCTTTGAATAAGTCGCCTAACTTCCACGGCTCCGTTTTCCCTAGCCATAAAATGTGGATAACTCTTACGGTGGTGTTTGAATTAGTGCTTACGAAGAACTTTAAGTGTGAAACATCATGTTAATGCCCATTTTTGTGTCTTTACACACTTTCGCCCAGTGTTTACTGCGACGAGAAATCTCAGCAAAGGGGGTGGATATTTGCTGGAGCAGAGGTTTCGATCAGACTGTTGTCCGGCACAAGGAAGGGATGTGAGATGCTGAATAACATTGCACCGCTAGCCCTAGCTCCTTGCGCTTGTTTTCGGTAGCACCTTGGGCCCCTGCATTGCTCAAGGACTTTAAAAAGCTGCAGTCTTTAGCGTTACAGGAACTTTCTGTCTGTTGTGAGTCAGCCCGAGACCTCCGTATTTCACAGGATCCCAAAGCAGCCTGCAGGCACAAATAACCTTTACGTCACACTCTCCGCTGTTTATGTAAACTCGGCTTCTGCTTGTTCCTGTCACGCCGTGCCTGCGCTTTTATTCCTGCGAGGACGGAGCAGTAGATAGAGCAGGTAAAATTTCCCGGTGAAAAAGGCTCTCCCACGCGGACTGCGAAGGGAAAAGAGCGACGCTAGCAGGACAGGAGCCGAGAGCTGGATGTTTCTGTACCTTGTGTCAGGTACAGCTTGCAAATCGGTGTCTGCGATGACAAGGACTGGATCCTTGCAGGCAGAAGAGGGCCCTGCCTGCACCGCCGTGCCTTGTCCTGGGGAACGATGATTGACGTGGTGTTGGGGCTGCCTCTCTCCTTCAGATGCAGCCTCCAACCTTGGCTAGATGCCTGCTGCAGGCCAGCACCTGGGGCTGAATAGCATAGCCTGCAGCTGCAGGTACAGATGTGGACCCCGCTTAGCCAGATGTGCAGGCGACAATTCTGATTCTCTCTTTAGGCAGGGCAGGAAAGGTCTGAGGAATGTCTTTAAGCATCTCCAAATTAGCCTGTGTGGTACGAAACTCAGCCAAATTTCCTGGGCGACCTGATATTGAGGAGCTGAGCCGAGACTTCTGATAAGGGCTGGTGATTTTGGGGTGCTTGTCTGAGCGGGGGTCTGCGTATGAGCAGTCACTAAGAGCTTTCTGAAAATTTGGGACCCTTTTTTGCCGGATGAGCCCTTTGAACAAGGCGGCGTTCAAAATCACTTGGAGAAATCTTGGTCGAGTTTTGCCATCGTGAAACAGCACAGACTGAAACACTATAAAGATCATTTTTATTGCCATCTATCAGCGTTTCTATCTGTGTTTCCATCCCATCCTTTTGACAACAGTATATGAGCAGTCAGGATTTATCCTTCCCAGCTAAATCTCTTTCAAACCATGCAAGAAGCCCAGGAAATGATTTGACAAAAATATATAGTTCACCGAAATTATTCAACCCTCTAGCGCTCAGGTTTGGGTCAGTGTAAATTTGGAATAAATATTTGTTCTGGTTCTTATCTTAGCCAAGCTGATTTACCCAGCAGCGGCTGATAACTCCTTTTAAATTCACTGCAGAATCATCTTCTTCCAAATGCTTATTCCCCTCTTCTCCCCCGTGTCCCTGCCTGGGTTTGTTATCATGGGGTGGCACACACGGGTGCCAGATTGCTGATGAGCTCTGCAGGATCCTCAGTTTCATGTTTTTCCAAAAGGAAAAAACCCATGCATGGGAAGTGCATGGAAATGTCTTTTTTAAATAGAATTTCATGAAAAAATTAGGAAAAGCTTCTCCAACTTTTCTTTAAAAGCCCAAATTGGGAACAAATATCTGACTTGCACAAGAAATAGTGTTTAGGTGGTATACGATATTTTTTCACTTGTTCAAATTTTAAGCAGTCTTTTTTTTTCTCTGAACCTAAGCATTTCCTTCTTCGACTACAAATTACTTACTTGAGGTGGAGAGTGCTTTGGAATAGAGTTATTTACCCACCTCTCTCTATTTCTATGAACAGACTTTAAATGAGCAGAAAACCAGGAGCTGCACTCGTAGCAGCTCCTGCCAGCTCTTTGGCTGTGCCACCGCTTCCCAGCCCTCGGCCTTGCCCGCATCTGCCCCTCGCTTTGTGCAGTGCAAGGGTATGAAGGACAGCACGGAGGGGTGGGCTCGGAGCATCCCTGCCCTGCCGCCTCCCATCCCATCCCGAGCCGGCTCCGTCCCATCCCTGCCCGGCCCGGCTGCCTCCCAGCCCAGCAGCATCCCATCCCATCCCGGCCCGGCAACATCCTATCCCATCCCATCCCATCCCTGCCCGGCAGCATCCCATCCCATCCCCATCCCATCCCGGGCCGGCCGCCTCCCATCCCTGCCCGGCCCGGCTGCCGCCCGGCCCGGCCCGGCTGCCTCCCTGCCGGGCTGCCTCCCTGCCGGGCTGCCTCCCATCCCGGCCCGGCCCGGCCCGGCTGCATCCTATCCCGACCCGGCTCCATCCCATCCCATCCCGACCCGGCTGCATCCCATCCCGACCCGGCTCCATCCCATCCCTGCCCGGCCCGGCTGCCTCCCAGCCCAGCAGCATCCCATCCCATCCCGGCCCGGCAACATCCCATCCCATCCCATCCCATCCCATCCCATCCCATCCCATCCCATCCCATCCCATCCCTGCCCGGCAGCATCCCATCTCCATCCCCATCCCACCCCATCCCGGGCCGGCCGCCTCCCATCCCTGCCCGGCCCGGCTGCCGCCCGGCCCGGCCCGGCCCGGCCCGGCTGCCTCCCTGCCGGGCTGCCTCCCATCCCGGCCCGGCCCGGCCCGGCTGCATCCTATCCCGACCCGGCTCCATCCCATCCCATCCCGGCCCGGCTGCATCCTATCCCGACCCGGCTCCATCCCATCCCATCCCATCCCGGCCCGGCTGCATCCCATCCCGACCCGGCTCCATCCCATCCCATCCCGGCTCCATCCCATCCCGGCCCGGCTCCATCCCATCCCGGCCCGGCTCCATCCCATCACTGCCCGGCCCGGCTGCCTCCCAGCCCAGCAGCATCCCATCCCATCCCATCCCGGCCCGGCAACATCCCGGCCCGGCAGCATCCCATCCCATCCCATCCCATCCCATCCCATCCCATCCCATCCCATCCCATCCCATCCCATCCCATCCCATCCCATCCCTGCCCGGCAGCATCCCCTCCCCATCCCCTCCGCATCCCCTCCCCATCCCATCTATCCCATCCCATCCCCTCCCCATCCCCTCCCCTCCCCTCCCGGCGCCTCCCCGCCCGTGCCTGGGGCAGCAGCACCATCTCGCGTCGGTCTGGAGCCGGCACAGCCGGTACCTGCGCGCTTGGCACCCCCTGGGGAACCCAGGGAAACGCTGGCAGTCCCCAGCACCGGCCCTGTCCCAGCTGCCTCGTTCTGCCCTCTCAGCACCTGGACCGCGCTCTCCTCCTTTTTTTTTTCCCCTCCTGTTTTTCAAGGGCAGGGACCTCTGAAGCCTTCCGCTAGCTGAGGTGATGTGGAATGGTTCAGAAGTGCATCTTATTTCCCAGGGAGGTCGGGGTGGGTCTGGTTCAGGACATGCTAAGGTTTGTTTGCCGTTGCTCAGACTCCTTTTCTACCAGCCTATTTTATCCCTGTCTGAAATAATAACTGCAAATCATATAATCAGGAGGGCTGCTCCTTTTGAGGTGTGGTTTTCAGGGGTATGTAGGACCCAGAGCTTACAGCACTAAAGCACAGAGTTACTGCACCCCTAAGGGAGTTTTATCCTCTATAAGGCTGCTGCTCCTGGAGGCCACGACACCCAGAGACGGTGGGTTAAGAGGGTTTCTGATGAAACCAGGACTGGGAACAGCGTAAGGTCCAAAGAAGCTGGTTTTGCTGCGTTTCTTTGAGAGGAGTAGTTCCAGTGCTGTGAGATGCTGAAAGGAAAAGCCAGCGCGTAGTAGCTCTTGCTGGTCAGGAGTTGCATGCGTCGTGGTGGGGAGAGGCTGCAAAGAGCGGGACTTGCAGCCAAAGGCCTGGAGATGGCAGGTCTGAGACTTAGCTGGGCAATACATTTCTTTTTAGAAGGTTTTTCCTGTGTTGGAAACAGCTGGGTTCAAGCCGACACTGAGATGCTGCTGTCTGGAAACGATCAGCTCAGTCCCTGCTTGGGAATAATGTCCTCTTAGGGGAAACTGAGGCACATTGTCTTTAAAACAGCAGTAACAGCAGCTATATCCTTCGTAAAGCAGCTCTGGGCACCGTGAGCGTGAGCTCAGGTGGGTTTCTTTAGTGTGTTTTGTTTGTCTTCTTCAAACTGAGATACTTGCATTTGAAATGCACCTGCAAAATATATATATATATATATATGTACACAGATAAAGCCCTAGAAGATGAAACTTGTGGTTTCAGCAAAAAGACTAAAATAACCTCATGGTTTTGCCTTTATTTTTCCATTCTGGCTGGTGAAGAGTCTGTTATTGGCACAACGCTACCTGGAAAATGCCGGGCTGGAGAGCGTCGACCAGTACAGTCCAGTATGATATTTGTGGGGGGCAGCTTGAGTAGCTGGAGAATAAATATAATTCCCTGTATTACCACACTCTTTTCTTCATCCTGGCATTGTTAGATAAAAAATACCTTTCTCCGGCGTCTTCTCTAAATCGTGCGATGTGAATCATGTTGTCTAAAGGCTTAATTGGCGGGGGGGTGATGAGGAGCTTGTAGCAGATTTAGCATTATGGGGTGGGACAGAGAGAAGCTCTGAATGGCATGGGGCTGCTTTGACCGGGGGCTTCGGGGGCTCTTTGGAGCCATCAGCAGCCAACTCTGCTAACGCCCCGGGGAAAGAAACTCTCCGTGCGATGCGGAAACTCTCCGTGCGATGCGGAAACTCTCCGTGCGATGCGGAAAGTCTCCGTACAATGAAGTTGGCTTGCCAAAGACCCTTCCCGAGAGCTCTCCTCTGTCTCCCAGAGCCCGAGACCTGCACGAGGGACGAGGCAGGACCCCCGTGGGTCCCCGATGCAGGCGACAGCATCCGGGAGACGGCAGCCGGCTGCCGAATGCCTGCGGCGGCATTTCGACGCCGGAGGGCCCTAGGGCGGGAGCCAAATTGGGGCTGGATATTGACATTGAAAGTTGGCTTTTTGAAAGGCACAACAGCCTTTGCTTGCTGCAGAGCTAATTATTATGCAAATTCATGCTAATAAACTCTGCCTTGCATGTTGTTGAGAAGCTGCCTTTCCCGGTTAACATACCAGTAATGAGAGGTAGATTTGTAATTCAGATGCCGGTGGTAATATCCTAAATTACTCTGCGCTATAATGGACTTTATTTCTTTCTCCCCTCAGCTCCCCCCCCCAGTCCAAATGTCAATGCAAATCAGTTACAACTTTGCATATTTATTGCAGATGTATTTATTGTTGATACAGGGGTGAGACCCTCAGCTAAACAGCTCCCTCCGGCACTGCCGCGCTGCTGGGGGGCTCACGGTGCGGTTTTACCTGGCTGGCATCGGCCGCCGCGTGCTCCCGCGATGCTCGGAGGGTGTTGGGATGCTTCGCATCCCTTCAGCCTTCCCCCGCCCCAGCTCTCGCAGCGGTTGCAGAAAGGGGAGTTTTGTGACTTTTGTTTCGAAGAGTTTACGGCTTTGATCTCCTCCACGCTGGCAGCACCAAGCAGAGGGGGGACCCGGACTCGTAATTTTTTTTGCAGCAGTGCCTTGCCGGAGGCGAAGCCCGGGTGGTGTTTGGCATGGGGGGCTCTGCCAGCTGCAGGGGCTGGGCAGCCCCGGGGAGGGACAACGGCATCGTCCGCCGGACCCAGCATCTCCCCTCCGTTGCCTTTTTTTTCCCAAGGAACAGCTCCGAAGTTGGGAGAGCACATGGTATTTTTTTTTTATTCATTAATTCCTTAGCATCTTTCAGCGTGTGGTTTTACATGACTGCTTATTCCCTGAGTTGGTAGAGATAACCAAGGAAGCACGGATCATTTCCAGACTAAGCTAGGATTTAGGCCTAAAGCTAGTGAACTGGGGCTTAGATTAGATGGCATCAGCCCTCTGTAATCTGTCTCTGTAAGATTTTGGCCCAACTTTGTCATCTTAATCAATGGAAAATCATGCAAGTCAGCTGTGCTTGACGTTTCAGCTACCGTTGGGCCGCTTCTGAGCCAGAAATACCCTTCTGTTACGCAGTGCCCCATGTAGCAAAAATGTAAGTGCGGGTTTCTTTCTGGAGCCATGAACCAGTGATCAGAAAATCCTGATTTGAGGCCATCTGACAGGGAATGAAAAGCAAACCCATCTCCGCATTGCACTGTAGGCAACCAGTGGTAAACAACTGCCGCCCTCGCTCCGTTTGGGGTGAAAGGAGAGGTCCTGCTCCTTGCTGGTGTTTGGCTTTCACGTGGAGCAATGAGGGAACGGCACCAAAAGAAAAAAAATAATTTGTTAATATTTTAGATTTTTGTGGGTTTTGGTTTTCCGGCTTTATAGCTTTCATAGTTTTCCATAGGAAAACTCTGCCAGAGGAGCAGGGATGGTTTCAGGGTATTGCACTCCTCATGCTGAGCAGAGGGAACGGTAAGGGACAGTTACACCCGGTGGGTTTAAGCCTGGCGTGGGCTAGGATCTGGCCGGTCCCGGCTTTCTGCTTACTCTGAGGTGCATTTTCATTTTCTTTATACTTTGGTGCAGAAGAGACAGCTCCAAAGCTTGGGAATATTCCTGGCTCTCCAAATCCTTTACCTCGATATGGACAAATCGGCGATACCTTGAAAATTGGCTTTTGGGTGAATACTCCCTGCTTCTGGCTCTTGGGGGGATTATTTGGGGAGGGAGCCCTTGCACGCACGCTGTGTGTAGGTCGTGGGGTGAGACCTTGAGCGAGCGTGTGAGTGGAGGCAGAAGCAGGAGTGCCTCCAGGCCTGCCCGAATCACACGCAGAGGTTTTGGAAGCCTTTGAACTTTTTTTAACTTTCCTTCCATTTGCATTCTGGCTTCTGTACTGCGAGAAACCGGCCAGGCTGAGGAGAGAGGGAGAGACTTGTGAAAGGGATTAGGAAATGCTCTGCAGCCCTGCTCCTCCTCCCCGCCGTGGTCTCCCTGCGTGGACCGGGCACGCAGAGAGATGGTCGCTAGATACCCGGTGTTTGCTCTGAGTCAGTGTTTTGCTAGTTTTTCCCAAGGCCGTACCAAAATTGCCAGAATCATCCCTTCCAGTCGCCAAATATTGATGAGTCACTGAGGAGCAAAGGGGTGCAGAGCCAGAACACTGCGTGCAGCCTGTGGTGGGTAATTTAAGACAGAGAGTAGCCTTGAGGGCTGGGCGTTATTCCCAGCCCCTAATTTGCTTGTGTGGCCCCTGCGCAGCCCCTCTGGTGTGTCCCGGCTTCACGCCTGCGCCTTGCAGGCAGCTGTGCATCCTCGAGCACCTTGTGCATCCTCGCACACCTTGTGCGTCCTCGAGCACCTTGTGCATCCTCACACACCTTGTGCGTCCTCGAGCACCTTGTGCGTCCTCGCACACCTTGTGCATCCTCACGAGCCTTGTGCGTCCTCGAGCACCTTGTGCATCCTCACACGCCTTGTGCATCCTCGTGCACCTTGTGCGTCCTCGCACACCTTGTGCATCCTCACGAGCCTTGTGCGTCCTCGAGCACCTTGTGTGTCCTCGCGCACCTTGTGCATCCTCACGAGCCTTGTGCGTCCTCGCGCACCTTGTGCATCCTCACGCACCTTGTGCGTCCTTGCACACCTTGTGCATCCTCGCGAGCCTTGTGCGTCCTCGCACACCTTGTGCATCCTCACACGCCTTGTGCGTCCTCGCACACCTTGTGCATCCTCACGAGCCTTGTGCGTCCTCGAGCACCTTGTGCATCCTCACACACCTTGTGCATCCTCACGAGCCTTGTGCATCCTCACGAGCCTTGTGCATCCTCGCGCACCTTGTGCGTCCTCGCGCACCTTGTGCATCCTCACGAGCCTTGTGCGTCCTCGAGCACCTTGTGCATCCTCACGAGCCTTGTGCGTCCTCGAGCACCTTGTGCATCCTCACGAGCCTTGTGTGTCCTCGAGCACCTTGTGCATCCTCACGAGCCTTGTGCGTCCTCGAGCACCTTGTGCATCCTCACACACCTTGTGCATCCTCACGAGCCTTGTGCATCCTCACGAGCCTTGTGCATCCTCGCGCACCTTGTGCGTCCTCGCGCACCTTGTGCATCCTCACGAGCCTTGTGCGTCCTCGAGCACCTTGTGCGTCCTCACGAGCCTTGTGCGTCCTCGAGCACCTTGTGCATCCTCGCGAGCCTTGTGCATCCTCACACACCTTGTGCATCCTCACGAGCCTTGTGCATCCTCGCGCACCTTGTGCATCCTCGCGCACCTTGTGCGTCCTCGAGCACCTTGTGCGTCCTCACGAGCCTTGTGCGTCCTCGAGCACCTTGTGCATCCTCATGAGCCTTGTGCGTCCTTGCACACCTTGTGCATCCTCGCGCACCTTGTGTGTCCTTGCACACCTTGTGCGTCCTCACACACCTTGTGCGTCCTCACGCACCTTGTGCACCCTGGCACCATGCATGCTGGCGTGCTTGTGGTGGGGATGCCGAGTGTTGCTTTGCACTAAGCAGGGCCCACGGGGTGTATCGTAGCCAGACGCGGGGAGCGTGGGGATGCGTGCGGGTAGGCTGCGTGGCGAGGAGCCGGGAGCGGCGTGCAATGCTGCAGCTCTTCCACACGGTGCTGACAAAACTCCATGGCAGGCAGAGAAGCTGCCAGATCGTCACTCGTTTGCACAGGACCACGTTGTCCCCACCGCCTCCGTAGTGCTGCTGTAGTTTCCCCCATCCCATACGTGGCGAGAGGCTGGCAGTGCATACCCTGCGACCAGGGCACTATTAAATTTGACCCCAGGGATGCAGTAAAGAGGAGGAGCTGCTCTGTTGGATGGTCAGGCTGTAGCTCTCAGCTCCCCCATTGCTGTGGGGTCTGGAGACCCTGGGGACGTCCTGCTCCCATTGCACCAGCCATGGAGTCAGGGTGGACAAGGCAGTAAGTATTTCCTCCCGTTTTCAAGTCAAAAGCTGAGGCTGAAAGGGCACGTCCACGCTCCGAGGAGCAGGGCATGGCCTGAGGACTGCTTCTGTGCTACAAGCTTCTAAGGGCTTAGAGACAGTCATTTCCCAAGTTCGTGGGGTGGCAGAAGCAGGGGTGAAATCTCCTCTCGTAACTGTGTACGCTGTGGCTTCGCTCAAGAGCCAGCCTCCCACCCAAGTGTCTGCAGCAGTTTCTTAATTGCTTTCTTAACTTTGTTACTCCTCTTCTGTTGGCAGTGCCCTGAAGCAAGGAGTCCCCCAGCTGCATTAGCTCTTGCATGCCAAAATTAGCTTCTTTTATTTAATTTTAAATAAACGTAGCTTCCTTTGAGTGCCTCCCAGCATCTGCCACGGAAGGGGGCAGAGGGAACGCACGGTTAATTTTGCATGTGCCGTTCCTTAAAGAGCCATGTATTATTCGGCCTTTTGAAAGTTTTTAATGTTTCTTGCAGCTGTCCTTTGTGACCCTCTGCAAGTCAGGCTCTGTGGCTACAAAATGAGGATATGAATACTTCATCTCTCTGGACATATGTCTGTCTGGACTGGTTAAAGCTGACACTTTTCAGGGCAGGCGTATGGGCTCTGGTGCATGCTGCTGTCACGCAGAGCTCTGAGCAGGGTTTAGGGGTGTTTGAGCCCTGCCTGTGTTAGGCTGAGCCCCAGGACTGGTTTTACCAGGGCAGAAGTGCAAGGTGGGACATCAAGGTGTCTGGAGACCCCTTCTCTGCCACATGTTCCCCATATGGCCTTGGGCAAGTCACTTAGGGCACCTGTCCCTCAGCTTCTCGCTGTTTGGGATCACGATGGGATGGCATTGGGATGGTAACCGGAGCGGTCCGGCAGGGAAAGGTCCCAGAAGAGCGTGAACCAGGAGGGAGAAGAGCGGGAGGGTCTCTCTTCTTGCTAAGTTTACTAAGCTCAGGACAGCGTGCACGTGCGTGTTTTACATACGGCGCTAAAATAATTTATGGAGAGCTTCTCCTTTTCAGCAGAGGAGGTGGTCAAGACGAGCGAATAAATCTTTAAAAGAATAATGTTTTCAAAATCAGGCTCCTTGTCCTCGAACCCTTTGATGTATGAGAGCAATAGTAGGTAGGACACATAGTGAAATATACATGAGATCTCCCTGGAAGAGAATAGCAGAGTGGAGAAAATATTAGTGTTTACATCAAAACTCAATTGGAGCACTCGTTTCAAGATGATAGTTTATTATATTGAATGCAATTTAGTCCCACAAGGATGTTTGTTCTGCGGGTGACACGCAGGCTTGCTCCCCACCTCCTCCCCCTCGCCGTACCTGGGCGCTGCCGTCCGCGCTGGGTGATTCATTCTCTCCCTCTCGCTGCAACCTCGGGCTGCTTGGGAAGGGCAGGGGAGGAAATCATCGGCTTTTGGCAGCTTTTCGGTTTCTTAGGGGTTGGCGTCGGCTAGGGATGTCTTGACCCTGGGTCAGGAGAGATGCGTGAGGAGATGAGAGGATGGAGAGGAACTGCAGAAGGAAGAAATCTCTGGTGAGGTGCAGAGCTGGTTTTCAGGCCATCAGTCCCTCCTCTCTGTCCTGCCGCTTTCAAAACCAAGCCGGCACCCAGTATAGCTATGATTAATGGATGGGGGAGGTTTACTCCTGCTCTCAGCTCTGCTGGGAGCTTCACACCTCTTTGCTGAGCCTGGACTTGAGCGGATCACCAATGGGCTACGCTTGCCAGTCTCCAGCTTAATATTGCACCGTGTGAAGGGGAGGGCTGGGGAGAAGAAAGCTGTGCCCGACTGGTCACGCAGCACCCTCCGGCAGCCCTGATGCCATGGGGACAGGGAGGGCAGTGCTTGCAGACAGATGCCCCAAAGCAACCTGCCTCTTCTGCTCCAGATGCGGCAGATGTGAAGGTCTGCAGTCCTGCTAGCTGCATTTAATACACTGTTGTTAGCAGTGGGTGCACAACGCGACTTTTAACGGCTAGGCGCACGGTACCAGGCGGCAGGTATCTTTGGGCAGAGGATCCGAGAGGGCTTGCCTGAATTATTTCCTCCAGACCACGCGGGTACCCACGGCAGCTTAGGTGACGTGGGGCAGCCTGGCTGTGTGGGATGCCTGGCATCGCCCCACAGCTGTATGTGAAGCCCTGAGCGTCCACGGCAGCACGGCTGGGCCGGGGGTCTCGCGGCGTCCAGCTTAGCCAAGGGGGAGAGTATTTTAGTGCCTCTGGGTCCGTGGCACGGCAGAAGTGTATCATTTTGTTTACTCTTCTTTTTCTCAGTGCGCTTTCCTCCTGGTTATGAAGAGCTGTGTCAGAAATCCCTCCTGCCTAGTGCATTTTTTTTTATCAGTACATTAGCCGGTCTGGATGGTGGGGAATCTGACTTGCTCTTGAATAACACTGACTGTAATCTGTGCACATTTCCTGGGCTTGCGGTTGATGCGATTCCCCAGGGCTGGGGCTGTCAGGGCCGGCAAGTGTGATTTGCTTTGCAGGCAGCGGATGAATGCCCTTAGCAGAGTTATTAGTTCTGCAGATGGCTGCTGTGCAGGGCAGGCTGGCGGGGCAGGAGAGGCTGCCCCTGGGATGGGTGCCCCATCCTCCCTGGGTGTGCTCCCGACCGCACGAGATCCGAGCTCTCGTCTCTCCTCCCCTTCTTCGTTTCCTGTTGTGCAATTAGTTAGACGTATGTAAATTAGAGAGGGAGCAGGAGAGAGGGAGACGAGTGGGAGATTTAAAATAAAACCCATAAAAATATTAATTTATTCCGGTGCAAATGTTGTTTTTCGTAACCCTGTTTCTCTCAGTGGCCCTGGGGTGGAAGGAGGGAGGCGGCGGTGTAGGCGCTGGGCAGCAAACGGGAAGCGAGGATGAGATTTTCAAAGTCACCTGGGAGACTGGGATGCTCAGTTCCCATTAATTTTAATAAGAACAGGACATCTGTCTCATAGCCGACTTTGAAAATATCAGCCCAAACTTTGTCTAACCCTTAGTTCTTTCTCCACCTGTTGCTATCTTGTAACAATGCTTTGGTGGCATTTAGCAATAAAAGTAGCTTTTAAACGTGCGGGTGCTTCCTAACCAGCTGCCGTGATGGATTTGTAGAGACGACGTTAAAGGGAGAACACAGCTTTTTTGTGGTTTCAGACCTGCCGTGAGGCAGCGGAGAGAACGCCTCTTGTTTTTCTGATGATCAAGAGGTTGCCCACCGTCTCACTACTATCGGGACAAGGATATCTTTAGTTTATTCTAAAAACCTCCAAGAAGAGAATAAATCCACGTTCTCCCAAGGTAACTCGTTTCTGCGAGCGACGTGGTCTTCCTGGGGAACGGGCATCCCAAACTGGACCCTCCCTGCTGCTCCTGCCCCCCGGCTCCCTTGCAGCCGTGCGATGGCCGGCTTGTATTGACCCGGTCCATTTGCACACCCTGCGCCACGCTACCGCGGTCTATCCGGCGTTTGATTTCTTCAGCCTAAGTGCGTTACTTTGCAGTTGTCTTTATTGAATTTCATCTCGCTGGGGATTTTTTGGTTGTTTGTCTAATTTATCACGAGTATTTTGAATTCTGAACCTTGCTTCTGGAGCGCACCCGGCTCCTCCCGGTCCAGGCTTCTCTCTGCAAGATCTCAGACGCTTTCTGCTTTATTATCCCCATCACCGCTGGGATATAAAGCGAATAGACGCCAGCCTGGGGCAGGCAAGGGGAACCCATTTGAAATGCCCTCCCTGGTGATGGGGCAATGCTCGGCAGCTATTCCCTCCGTCGGTTCAGCCGATGACCTTTCCAGCCCGGGCGCCGCCGGAGCTTTCTTCCCAACTTCGCTCCTAAGGATGTCACGCGGGATGGTGTCAGGCACTTTAATGAAGTCAAGGTATATCGCATCTGCTGCTCCCCCCACTCCGATCCGCGAGACCAATTACACCGTCAAAAAAGGAAATTAAGTTGGTTTGACATGATTTTCTATTGACAAATCCGCAGTGGCTGTTTCTTATCACTCCATTATCTCCTCAGTGCTCCCAAAATTGATTGCTGTGTAATTGGGCCGCGTGTCTCGCGGAGGATAGGGCAAAATGTGCACAACCCCTCGGGCAGCCAGGCAAGTGAGGCAAAAAGCAGTTTCCTCCTCGGCTTTCGTGTTTTCAGCTCCGTGCGTTGCTGCTGCTGAGGATGGCGATGGGCGCACCCGGACAGGGTCCTCCTGCCCTCGTGCAACGGGCACCTTCGGTAGACGCCTCGGTCGTTTCCGTTTTGACGGTGCCAAAAAAGGGCTATGCGCTTGGTTAGTTAGGGATTTATGGGATGTCAGGGGAAGCTCAGCATTGATCCAGTTTATCCCGTTGACTCCCACATCCCTGGGGCCTGTAAGCAGATACCGAGTCGGCTGGTTCTGCAGCTCTGCGCCTGCCCCCCGCTGCGGTCTCCCTCCACCGGCTCCCGTGTTTACTCTTCTTATGAGCACCACGATTTAGTTTTATGACCTAGCGATCAATTCTCCATCAGGAGCTCGGGAATGGCTACTGATGTGTTTCCGATAAATGGCACGTCAAGGAAAATATATATGATCCTGTCCTGTCCCCATCTCGTTTGCTTCTGCGCCGCACCCACCTTTGTGCAAACATCTCCAGGAGGCAGAAACGGAGACTCGTCGTCTGTTCGAGGCATCGAGCGTTAAGAACGAGGGGATATCGATTCCCCTGGGATAGGAGGGATGGTGGGGAGGAAATTCAGGCGACAGAGCCACCGGCGAGGCCGCTGGTCACCTGCGAGGCTGCAGACGGGGAGCGTGCGCCGAGCATGCCGTAGGTTTGCGAAGAGCAATTGCTCTGAAGTCAGAAATGAAATGTATTTCAGGGAAAATAACTGGAGGCTGATGTTAATAATTAAGCTTTCTAATGAGAGCATTAGTTTTTCTCCGGTAGATGGATTCAGCCTTTCCTGTCCTGGCGTTGTGTAGAAACCGAACTCAATTTTCCATCTGCTTTTGTTGCTCAGGACAAAACACAGCACGAGCAGCAATTCCTCCTCTTGCCTTCCGTGATGGACAGGCCAGAAGAGGATGGGAACAATTATATGTAATGTACCCTTCTCCACGGGAGCCTGGTCCTGCCTCTGCGACCCTCCAGTTTTCTCATCTGTAAAATGGACTTTAGGGATCCTGGATCTGGGTGGATTTTGTTGAAAAAAGTATTTTCTGAAAGCAATCTGGGTTTCATTGAGATTTACGTTTGTGGTGGTAGGAAGGGACTGGAACCAGGAGCATCTATTATGCACCACTTTTTTTTTCTTTCCTGGGGAAAATCCAAACGAAGACATTTTGTTTGAAATTGGCACATCAAAACGTTGCAAATGCGGTTTGGTACAATGCACCGGTCTGATGAAACAAAGGAAAAAAGTCCCCGTTTCTGAATTTCAGTGTGGTGGAACTGATGATTCCAGAAAAACCTTTCAACTTCTCACCCTATCTCAAGATGAAAACAAATGTTGAACTACTGAGATTTCCCAGAGGAAGGAAATTCTGCTTTCCTAACACCTCTAACACTTACTTTTTGTTGTAAATCATTTTGAGCTCTACAGATGAAAAGCTCTTGGTAGATGCAAAATATTGCTGCTTTTTATTTTATTTATTATTCATCATGATAGTTCATGCCCAAAGAGGAATTCATATTCTTTCTTTCTTAGCTGCTGGGACCTCTGAAAATCACCCAGCTATGGAGCCTGAATGCTTGTAGTTGGAGAAGAAATGGGAAATTCATTAAAATTTCATTGTTTCTGGCTTAAAGTGTTTACGTGATTTGACCATCTCTGCTGGGGGATGTCTTCTGGCTCCCGAAGACCCGGTGGGTTTTGCTTTGCCAGGGCTAGCCACTTCGCACGTGCCCTCGGCACGTCGCAGGAGGGAGCGCAGGAAAAAGGGGGGGGTCCCCCGTGGGACCCGGGGTGCTCGGGCTGGGGGAGGAAGAGGCAGCTGATGAGCTTTGCTAATTGCCAAGGTTTGCAGGCAGCCAAGCCCCGGGCGGCGGTGGCAGGACCGCGTCTTTTCCGACGCCGTGCCGGTCGGATTTGCTTTGGCACGAGGCAGGCGCGGCACCTGCTCCCCGCCGGTCCCGGGGGGCACAGGTAGCCGGGAAGGGGGATATTAAAAGGACACCTGGCAAAGCGCCTGTGTGGCGGCAGAGGGAGGGAGCCTTCGATGAAGTTTCCCCAAATATGCAATTAATTTTGACTTAATAAGACATTTATTGTATAATAAACAACAACTGATTCATGAAAAAATATTTATTGAGGATTTACGCCTGGGTAATGAATTTGTAGCTCAGTTTGCCTCGACTAGATTTATTTACATAGCAGTTAAACCCCAATCAATAATATGCTTTTAATAATCACTATATTTAAGTGGTATTTCAACAATACACTGTAATTAGGCCATGAATTCCGCTGTAATTCTTTAGATTTAGTATACTTTGGGGTTCAGAGTCTCTCCTTGATCGTGATGTGAGTGCTTCATTAACATTAATTAAGTGCATGCCAATCAAGCAGAGAATAAACCTCACTCTGTGCGATCTGTCAGTGAATAGCAATAGGGTAGTGGGAGAGAAACAGCTCAGGCTTCCCGGGATAGATAGCAACTGTTTTGCTTCAGCATCCTTCACTGGCTCGTGCGTCTTCAGATCAGTCATCACCAGGATTAGCCCCTGGTCGAAGGAGATCCAGGGCAGAGACCAGCGCTGTTGATGGGCACGCTTTCATCCACGTATGCCACGCCGTCTTGTGATATGTGCCAAAAAACACGTATCGTGTATGCGGGGGTCGGTCTCTTCTCCCAGGTAACAAGTGATAGGATCAGAGGAAAGAGTGGTGGTGAATGGAGTTTACTTCCCCAAAGAGTGGTGGTGAATGGAGTTTACTCCGGTTGGCGGCCGGTCACAAGCGGTGTTCCCCAGGGCTCGGTGTTGGGGCCAGTTCTGTTTAACATCTTTATCAATGATCTGGATGAAGGGATCGAGTGCACACTCAGAGCAGACGACACCAAGTTGTGTGGGAGTGTTGATCTGCTGGAGGGTAGGCAGGCTCTGCAGAGGGACCTGGACAGGCTGGATCGATGGGCTGGGGTGAATTGTATGAGGTTTAACAAGGCCAAGTGCAAGGTCCTGCACTTGGGCCACAGCAACCCCATGCAACGCTACAGGCTTGGGGAAGAGTGGCTGGAAAGCTGCCTGGCAGAAAAGGACCTGGGGGTGTTGGTTGACAGCCGCCTGAATATGAGCCAGCAGTGTGCCCAGGTGGCCAAGAAGGCCAATGGCATCCTGGCTTGTATCAGGAATAGCGTGGCCAGCAGGACTAGGGCAGTGATCGTCCCCTGTACTCGGCACTGGTGAGGCCGCATCTCGAATGCTGTGTTCAGTTTTGGGCCCCCCACTCCAAGAGAGACATTGAGGGGCTGGAGCGTGTCCAGAGAAGGGCAACGGAGCTGGGGAAGGGTCTGGAGCACAAGGCTGATGGGGAGCGGCTGAGGGACCTGGGGTTGTTCAGCCTGGAGAAAAGGAGGCTGAGGGGAGACCTCATCGCTCTCTACAACTGCCTGAAAGGAGGGTGTAGAGAGGTGGGGTCGGTCTCTTCTCCCAGGTAACAAGTGATAGGACGAGAGGAAATGGCCTCAAGTTGCGCCAGGGGAGGTTTAGGCTGGATATTAGGAAATTTTTCTTCACTGAGAGGGTTATCAAGCACTGGAACAGGCTGCCCAGGGAAGTGGTTGAGTCCCCATCCCTGGAGGTATTTAAAGGACGTTTGGATGAGGTGCTTAGGGACATGGTGTAGTGGTGGGCTTGGCAGTGTTAGGTTTACGGTTGGACTCGATGATCTTAAAGGTCTTTTCCAACCTCTACGATTCTGTGATTCTGTGAAAACAGCACCCAAACAAGGCTCTGCGTGCCTTTGAGATTAAATTGCTGGTTTATACCCACGGAGCTGCGACCACAGGTCAGGCCAGGGAAAAGAAACCTCCGGGAGCTGGGTTTGCTGGGCATATTTGCTCTGTCTCTGGGAAAACAGCTCCTGAGCTGGGTGATGCATCCCGGAGGATGCAGGACGGTGATGCTCATCCCGCTCCCAGCGCGGACGGCACGAGGGCTTGTGATGGATGCAGGGAATGGGTCCTGCTCTTTGTGGCTGTTCAGGTGCCGGTGCAAGGCGAGTGACTGCAAGGAGGTCTGGCGCTTTGCTTCCCTCTTCCCGAGATAATTTTAGCTTGGCTTTTTAGTCAGGTTTAGTATTCTGCTGGGCACGCTGATAAACGTGAGTGTGGAGTGGGTGCACTTCAGAGCATGATTCTGCAAAGTTTTGCTCTGTTCACAAGGCACTTGGAAGTCTTTCTAGATGAATTATGCTTTAAATCCACATTTTTCTCCTGCTCTTGGTCTGTCTGTCTGTCTAATCTCTATTTGTCTCGGCAATTGTACCTCCTGTCTCTGTCTGCAGCTGATGATACTGCTCCCGAGAAAGATACGGGTGTGTATATTTAGAAAATGTCTGCTGCATTCCTCTCCCACAAGGGACACTTGAAATGGCTTTGGAAAAAAAAAATAAAAGCCCAAAAATATGACCCTTCACTCCCTCGCTTCTACCTTATTAGAACAGGGCCCTGGGCTGGAGCGATGCCACGGAGCCGCGCGCGGTGGCGGGGCTGGCAGTGGAGGAGGTGATGTGCTGATGAATATTTACCGCACCTGGAGAAAAGATTCAGCGCTAAGGACTTTTTTCTGTTTAATTTGGTTAAATCGTCTCGTGGCGCGGTTAAAGTGCCGCTGCCGGAGGAGGCTGGGAGGCAGGGAGGGGAGTGCAGGCTGGCGGCCGCAGAGCCAGCCCCTCCTGATGAGATGGGGCAAAAAACTCAGCGGGGTTAAAGCTCCGTGCGAGGAGCTCCATGTGAGCTTTCCTCGGAAAGGCGAGGAGTCAGGAAATTAAGCAAGACAGCGGACAGGAAAGAAGGATGTGGCGTGTTATGGTAATCGCTCTTCTTAATTGCTTTGACTCCAATGACCAGTCATTTCTTATCCTAACAAAGACATGATAGCCATCCGGTCCTGATTGCAAAGCAAATCCCAGAGGTAGCTCCTCTTCTCGCTCCGTCACGGACCTGAACTGCCTTGTGCCTGCCGGCGCCGAGGCGTAGCTGGTGTCGGGACGTTGCGGTGGCCGGTCCAGGGGTCACAGTCCCGTGGGGGGCTGAGCCTGACGAGCTCAGAGGGATTTTGCCGGAGTGAGGGGTCGTGCGAGGCACCGGTCCGGCCACCTCCGCCCCTGCTGCCTGTGATGACCAGGGTATAGAAAGGCAAGGCAGGGACGCTGCCATCAGCATGGTACCAAACCCCTTTGAGCTAAGTAGGATCGCGATGCTCAGCTATGCAATTTGCACTGATTCCTCAGTAAAGTCGCGGTCTAAAACCAACAGGAGCGGGTGGAGAGGTGCCTGCTGCTTTTCGGCTGGGCTTGATCCAGCGCAGAATAATTGCGATGACTGTTTCACTCTGCACCTGACAGTTCAGGGCTTCGAAATCCCCCCCAAAAGAGACCAGCGTATAGAAACTTGACTCGGAGTCCAAGGCAAAGCTGCAACTGGTAGAAGTGCAGATTTTCAGGCTCAATCAGATGCATAAAGGCAGGCAGGCAAAGCTGAGACGGGAATATGTTGCTTCAGCTGTGCACAGAAAGCTGCTGAAATTTTCCATATCAGAGAGACACTTTACAAAAAGGGATAGTCTGGCCTGGGGTTTGCAGGGAGGACAACAACCGTGATGACGGTAGCAGCAACAAAAAGCTCCCCCCGCTCTCCACACTGGTGGGAATTGCTTGTTTATTCTCTTCTGGTGAGCTTCTCTGAGCCAGCTTTCTCCATTTACAAGTCAAAAGCACCTGCCCATTTGCCCTCGGCGTGTCACGAGCTCCAGCAGCCCGTCGGGGAGGGTATCTGCCACCAACGTCACCGGTGGCAGTGGAGCTGCGCGCCCAGCCTGGCTGCATCGCCGGTGCGAGAGCCGGGCTGGGGACACGTTTGGGCTCAGAGATGCCTGGAGAGCGGCCGCGTTGTGGAGAGGGGCTGGCTGAAGCAGTTGTGGGTATTCATTTAGTTTTTTGATGCAGAATGGTGATTTCATGCATTTCTCCTCATTCCCTGCAACGCGCCTCTTGGCGATTGAACGAGCCGTTCAGCTACAGGGGGAAGGTATTGTTCATGCTCTGAACTGTGCTGGAGATCTTCAAAATGAACCTGAGGAGGAGAGGAACGCACACTGTTGCTCTGCAGGAGATTTTTAACTAGTCTTAGATATTCTGTCCGAGTGAGAGAGGTCATGTTTTGCGAGGGGAAAACTTCGCTGCTACCAGCAACGTCTTTCTCTCCAGCCTCTCCAGTAAGGAATAACTCGCCCAGCTTGGGCGTGCAGTTGGGAAACCCGGCTGGTCCAGCGATGGCCACAAGAGGACTTTCTCCTCCCTGCTGCATTATAATTCCCCCGGCATTGCAGCAGCGATGGACACTCGGACATCGGTTGCATTAAACATAGGGTCAGTCATTTCCCTGCCTTCATTCTTTGTCTGTAATTCTGCATCTAATGGCAGCAATTAGTCACTGTCCAAGAAGGGATGAGCAAGCTCCTGGCTCATCCCTGCTCTCTGACGGATCTGCTGCTCCGGAGGGATGTAAAGGTCGTTAGCAGAGGGTTAGTTATTGATCGGCTTGGGGGAGAGAGAAGGGTCCAGAGGTGAAGCTCAGCACCTAGCTTAAGCGATGGGCCAGAGAAAGGAGAAGAAAAATAGGCCAGCAGCAGCCCCAGGGAGCCCACAGCCACCGTGCCACAGATGCAAAGGACAAACGCTTATTGATTGGAGAGGTGTTTTTGGAGGTAGGTTATTTCTTTTTCCTCCCTAAAGCGGGGACCAATTATGGCTTTTGACTGGCAGAGACAAATGCCAGAAATACCAAGCCCGGATTTCCTAGGGCCAACCTGCTTCTCCTTATGGTGGGGTTGCAAACCCACTGTGCTAAAAAGAAGCACCCCTGTTACTGGCTGGAAGAAAGAAATGATGTCCCGGGGAGGGGGACGGGGCTGCTTTTGCGTGCACTCCTCGCCAGTTGTGCAGGAGCGGCTCTGCACCGTGCCTTGCAAAATGGCGTGGAGGGAAACAAGTAAGGAATAAGTCGCTCTTGTCTAGGAAAAACATGAATCAAGTGAAACCTCGAGTGCAGGGCTGGTGATGGAGCAGGGTGCTTTGGGCAGTGGCTGTGCTGGAGTGAGGAGAGAAGGATCCATGGCGGATTCGATGATTCGATCGGCTCGTTTCTGACACTGACTTTAATTAAGTTGTGCAGCAGATAAATTAAGGCCATTGCCAAGTTCCTAGGAGGGATGCGGGAAGGAGCTTTACGGTGGATGAGGGCCAGGCTCACGTCGGGGTGGGGAGTCTGGGGGAGGCTGTCCGATGGGCTGCCAGGCTCTTCTCCCCCACCTCGGCGGTCGGTCACAGCTCAGGGGCTGTTAAACACCCTCTGACCTCCTCTTCCATCATGGCCATGTCAAAAAGAGGGATGAGGTTATTGACCGTGTCAACAGGGCTGATAAATCACAGTCTCCGAGGGCGGCATCACAGGATATCCTCAGTCCACTTGGGTTGGGTTTCATCCCCTCTGCCCAGCTCCGAGGGCCCCTCCATGGGTGTGGAGACAGTGGTCCTAGAGAGACATCAGCAGTGATGCTTCACACTACCGAAGCTCTTCCTTCGGGCCTCAGAAGTGTTTCTCCTTATGCCTTATTCCTCACCTCCTCTTGCCTGGGCAGTAGTAGCTTTGTTTCCCAGATGGGCAGCTGCCTGTATTCGTTCATGAGTAGTCTCTCTCCTGGAGGCTCCTTTCTCTTGAAAGGAGGCACGAAACCATTTCTGCTCCGGGTCAAGGGCTGCACATCAAGACAGGAGCACAGCGGAGAGCAGGAGAGCTGAGAAGCCCACCCAACCCTTGCAAGCGACACTGCCAAGAACCTCTTGATGCGCAGTCCCACCGGGATGGCTGACAGCCAAGCTCAGCCCAGGTAGAAGCAGCGACGGCTTCAACTGCAGGTGGAAAGAAGGGATATCTCCACCCTTTCCATGGCTCATGTTGTCTCCACCCTGCAAGTGATGGAGCGCAACCCTCTTCCCTGTAATGATTATCCTGTCCTCGGAGGCTTCTTTGACCTTCAGCACCAGATGGATAATGCTGCGGGCAGGCAGGAGGAAGGCTCGGCGAGCGCTGCCTTCAATACGGCTTCGCCCTCCTGATTTATACGGGGGAGAGAGCGGTGCTGATGCACACTGCTGCTCATAGATTATCTTCATTCCAGCAGCATTCAGGCAGACAGGAGAGGTAAACGGAGAGCTATCCGCCACCCTATCCGTCACCTTCCCTCCGGCAGCGGCAGTGGCTGCCGCAGAGCTGTCTCTGCCAAGGGGAACTTTCCCTCTCCATCAAACACCTCAAAAAAAGTCATATTCTGCAAACAGGTCCATGCATCTCTGGAGAGCTCGTCATGGTTGTGTCTCTCCCAAGCCTCCCTGGACGGGAAAATGCTGGAGGGGAGCCGATAGCCGTGGTCTTGGGGGAGTGGAGTGAGGGTTCAGGTCTCTCTTCAACCGGGAGGGTGACCAGGGCAGTGCTGGGACGTGGCTGTGTTTCAAGGTCTGGGCATGGTAGTTCAACCAGAAGAAGGTAAATTGAAGGCACTGGGGACCCAGTGTGATTTCTTGCATTGTCTTTTGTGTTGTTTTTGGTTTTGTTTTTGTTTTTTTTTTTCTTCTCTCTCTTGTCACCTCTCAGGCCTTAGTTTCCTGAACTGGGATTAATCTTCATCTCGTTTACCTTCCTCCCAGGGGAGGGGGGAGGCTTGTTCTGTTCATGTCTGGCAAATGCTCTGAAATCCTCCCATGAAAGGTGCTGACAGAGCACCAAGGATTTCCAGGATTCCCAGATTTAGATAAATAGATAGGCGGACAAGGGGTGGGAAAGCACTGGGGGCTGAGGAGGTGGTTTTATCAGCCCTGCCGCCGCACCGCATCCTGCTCCGGCGGGGCTTGGTGTGCCGGCGTGGACCAGCAGCAGGGTCCCTGCGAGATGCCCCGTACAAAGGACACGGTGAAGCCCATTTTTTAGAGCAGAAAGTAGAAAGTCTTGCAGCGGCACCAGGCAGGAGCATCTCAGGAGGAGGGGTGGGAAGCCTGAAGGCAAGTTATACCTTTCTTCTCTGGCTGCCTCTGAGAACGCATGAATTATCCAGCCTTTGCTGCCTGGAGGCTAGGATCAAACCCAGATGTGGAGAGGCTGGGCAGACGGGGATGCGCTACGAGCAGGCATGGTATGGGGCACGCAGGCATGAAACCCAGCACTCCCTCTTGGAAAGCATCACGTGCTTTGGGTCTGAATTTAATTTGAATTCCCCCCGTTCTTAAATTTTTTTTTTTTTTTTTGGTTGAATAGTCATGCTTTAGATCTCTGTACTCTTTTTTTTTTTTTTTTTATCAGCTGTATGTAAATGTGTCCAGTAGTGCAAACATAATGAGTTTACTCAGTGTGGAGCCGAAGTAGTGTACGTGCAGAGAGTGCACGGCCCGGCTCTGCAGGTTCCCAGTGCCGCCGGTCTGTACATGTTGGGTAGCTCCGAACGAAGTCCTTCCACCTAAACCTCTGCAGGCTTCCAGGAAGATGGGAGACCATATATCCCCGTCCTCCTTTTGCTCGGGAGGCCCCTGTTTCTAACACAAATCCGATCAGCATCCCGTGGCTGAGCAGCCTGGGCTTTGGTGCATTCAAAATTGCCCTGCGGCATACGATGAGCAAAATTTGAATGCCTGGTGAGCAGCAATCCGTCGAGCAGGAGCAGGGGGATATATTACTCCAAATGGAAATAATTTCTATTGCTAGGGAAGAGAGTGGCCTGTTCTGAGCTATTGCGCTGGACTGCTCAGTAATTTGTGTGGTGCAGATGGGAGGACAGAGCCTTATTTCGGGAGAAAGCTCGAGTCAAATCGTTACGAAAGAAACATAGTCAGAAAGAGCCAGGAAGCATAAAGATCAAAGTTGAAAATCATTTACATTTCATCAAGAACTTGTGGAAAAAGGACAAGAAAAAAAATCTGTCGGTTATGCTGGTTTTTCAGCAAGAGGAGTATGATTTAGACTGGAAGGAAAACACGCACAAATTGACGTTTCCCTGTATTTTCAAAGTGAGAACTGACTGCTGAGCCGCAAGTGTTACTTGAAGTGACATTTGTGGACGCGTCGTGAAAATCCTCAGACAGCAAGAAGCCTTGTTCAGCACCCAGCCAAATGTCACTGTGAACCCCACGATGCTCTCGCGAGCGCTCTGACGGCAGGAACGCACCGTGGGGTCCAGGGGCTCGGAGGAGGTGGCACTGAGGCTTTCCGTAAAGGTTGGTTGCGTTCTGATCTGCTCCCAGGCTTTCACCTCTAGTTTTTGAGGCGGGGAGAGCGTTTAGCACCGACATGAAGCGATGGGTCCTCCAGTGCCGCCGGCGTGCAGAGGGAGAAGCAGACACAGGCGATGCATCGTCGGGATGCAATTTGTCCTCTTGCCCAACTCCTTTGAATGTTCGTGTATCGTTCCTCTATCTGTAGCATTTTAATGCCTTTATAAAATGTTTCCTAATGACAGAAAGATAATTTGGCTAATGCAGCTCTGCGCAATTAGGTTCCCTAGTTAACATCGTGTTCCTGCGTCAGATGCCCTTTCATCTCCTAGCCTATTTTTCATACCCTCGGTAAATATGTTTAATAATCAATTGGCATATTATTAACGCACAAAAACGATCTTACTAAATCGAAGCTCAATCTTTATTTGAGACACTTACAGTAAATATTGACTGTTCTGCAGAATTATGGCAGAGCCCTGAGCAGTCTGTTCCAATGGGAACTGGATCCATTTTTTAATACTAGTTATTGATTTTCGGCAAGCAAACTGCCTTGAGGCATCTGTGGTTTTTCTCCTCCCCTGCGAGCTGTTGGGAGGTGGACGGACGTGCACCAGGTAGACGATTTCCCCTTGCTCCATCAATAGTGCCATCGCTAGGGATGGGCAGAGCTGGTGGGCGTTTCTCCATCTCCCTTTGGAGGTTTCCCCAAGGGCAAGGTCACTCCCGTCCCCGCGGTGCTGGCTGGGGACAGGTATCGCCTGACCTGCTCCTTGCCGTTAACCACCGTGGTGCAGCTGGGCGAGGAGCGTTGCTGCCACCCACCGAGGTGACAACTGCCTGCTGCGAAGATGCTAGTTTAATTTTCTGCCCTTAATTGCTGCTAAAGAACAAAAATAGGCTTGTTTGGTCATTTGAAGAAGATTCCTGCCAGCTCCTGTTTTCCTGCTGTCCTGTGACCTGTCCACACGAGGGCTGATGAGAAGTGACACTCGCTTCTCCCTGCGTGTCCCTGGATGATGTGCCACTGGCATCTCCACGTGAACGAGCCGGTCGACGTGCGGGTGACATGTTTACAGAATCACAGAATCGTATAGGTTGGAAAAGACCTTTAAGATCATCGAGTCCAACCGTAAACCTAACACTGCCCAGCCCACCACTACACCATGTCCCTCAGCACCTCATCCAAACGTCCTTTAAATACCTCCAGGGATGGCGACTCCACCACTTCCCTGGGCAGCCTGTTCCAGTGCTGGACAACCCTTCCAGTGAAGTAAAATTTCCTGATATCCAGTCTAAACCTCCCCTGGCGCAACTTGAGGCCATTTCCTCTCGTCCTATCACTTGTTACCTGGGAGAAGAGACCGACCCCACCTCTCTACACCCTCCTTTCAGGTAGTTGTAGAAAGCAATAAGGTCTCCCCTCAGCCTCCTCCGGGCTACTCAACCCCAGGTCCCTCAGCTGCTCCCCATCAGCCTTGTGCTCCAGACCCTTCCCCAGCTCCGTTGCCCTTCTCTGGACACGCTCCAGCCCCTCAATGTCTCTCTTGGAGTGAGGGACCCAAAACTGAACACAGCATTCGAGGTGCGGCCTCACCAGTGCCGAGTACAGGGGACGATCACTGCCCTAGTCCTGCTGGCCACGCTATTCCTGATACAAGCCAGGATGCCATTGGCCTTCTTGGCCACCTGGGCACACTGCTGGCTCCTATTCAGGCGGCTGTTGACCAACACCCCCAGGTCCTTCTCTGCCAGGCAGCTTTCCAGCCACTCTTCCCCAAGCCTGTAGCGTTGCATGGGGTTGCTGTGGCCCAAGTGCAGGACCTGGCATTTGGCCTTGTTGAACCCCATACAGTTGACCTCAGCCCATGGATCCAGGCTGTCCAGGTCCCTCTGCAGAGCCTGCCTACCCTCAAGCAGATCAACACTCCCACACAACTTGGTGTCGTCTGCAAACTTACTGAGGGTGCACTCGATCCCTTCATCCAGATCGTTGATGAAGATATTAAACAGAACTGCCCCCAACACAGAGCCCTGGGGAACACCGCTTGTGACCGGCTGCCAAGCCTGCCAAGAAGACCCCCTCTCTTCCTCCGTGTTCCCTGTGTCTCATCAATTCATCCCTTTAATCAGGGCCAGCCTTAGGAAGACTTTTTTGTGTGCTAATTCAGGTGCACGTCCCCATGAGTGAGGCCAGTTACCCTGCTCGTGCTCTTATTTGACGATGGTCCCACCAGCTCGATGTGTTAGGTTGTTTTCCCCAGAGGAATGGGTTTTAGCTTTCCCCCAGTCCTTACAAAAGCCAAGGGAATAGCAGACATCTCCATTTTTCGCTCGGGTGGGAGAGGAGGGAGATGGAAATTAGTCACATCCCGTGCAAGATCTGTTAGCAAACTCCTTGGAGGGAGCAGGCAGGGTGGTTTTTCCCTGTTATTATTTTGCAAGAGCTCTGTATTCTTCCATGGAGAGAGGTTTGAAGGGCAGATTGGCTCTCAGGGCTGCGAGTTACCGCACGGCACACACTGCACGTGTGGAGTTATTCGGGAATGACTTTGCGTATTGTGCTCGTGGTGGGCTAATGCATCTGCTGAAGCTAGCAAGGGACAAGGAGCATCTTTGTGCTAGGTGTGTGTGCGTGAATGCAGGGATAGCTGTCCGTGCTCTGAATCTACGGGAGCTTCCAGATGTGGACAAGCCCTTATAAACGGCTGCGATGCCCCGTAAAGACGCAAGCTAATTCCCGGGCCGTGGGATTGTCCCCACGCCCATAGCTGGGGAAGGGCTGCGCCTCGGCCATAGCTCATTGAGATGTGGAGTCCATTGGCGTGGCTGACTGTCTATGTATATTTATGTAGAAGACTTCGCGTCCCTGGAAGGTGCTGTTGCTTGTTATTTTGACTGATTACAGGAGAGTGACTGTACTACAATAGCAGGAGCCACTCATTAGCTTTGGCGTAGCGAGAGAGAAATCAGCAACTCATTCCAGCCACATCCGCCCCTGGAGGTGAATATTAAACAGGAATTGATCCTGGGTAATGAGAACACAGCCCGGACTGCTGCGATTAGCACTGGTTGAATTTTAAATAGTTAATTATTACAACAGGCAAAGGGAGCTTGTTGGGGGGTGGGTGAGCGTGCTGCCTTTGGGGTGGCGGGTGTATGTTGAGGGATGAGAGTTGGTGCGGTTGCAGTGAGTGTTTGGGGGGGATGTGGATGGGTCACGTTCGAGGGCTTGTGTGCATACGGCATACGAGTGAGCAGGGTACGCCGGGGATGCTGCCTGGAGAGCGCTGGGAGGGTTTTTATCGGGGTGAGGAGGTAGGTGGGCAGCCCCTGCCTTTTGGGGGGGATTTGGAGGTATATGTCTTGGAGCGAACAAGTTTTGGGCAGGGATTGAAAGAGATGCTGGAGACGAGGGTCTGGGGACACGTGCATATGTGCTGCTCCACCTGAGTGTGCAGGGTCCCTTTCCAGTCCCTCCAGGCTCAGGTCAGGTAAAACCCGGAGGACTTGGGGCAGACAGCAGGTCCGGAACGCTGCCGTGGGAATATATTGAAGCCAGTTTTTCTTGCATTCCCCCATCTCTGCTGGCTTCCTTCTTCTGGAGTGCTGCACAGAAACAAAGGGAAGGTGCGAGAAGGTGGCGGGTGCCAGGGGAAGGCATGCTATCTGCCTGGAGACAGGGGAATTATCCAGCTTTTATAAATATCTTTCAAAAAGAGAGGAAGAAAGAGAATTTCGCCCTTCTCCTCACCCCATGCCTCCCAAAATACCAAATCACCATGATTAAAAATTGACTCAAATGGACAAGCAGGCGCAGTAATTGATTGTGGCCTTTCATTCTTGCAGCCACACTTAATTAACCTTTAGACTCAAATACCAAGCACTGGTTAGACAGAAAGGTGTAGGCAGGGAAGAAGAAGACAGTGCCTGTTGGGAGGATCCTGGGCTGTAAGAAGTCCTTGGGGGTAAAGACGCCTGGATGATGCTGGGGTGCTCTGGGGAAGAGCAGGCTACCTGATAACGCAAGGCTTGGGGGCCGGAGGTTTGTTTCCCTTTGCCAGACTGCAGAAGGCAGAATAACCCCTTTCCACATTCCCCCACCCCGGCATGTTCCAGCTCGGCTCCATTTCATGTGCTGTTACTGATATTTATTGCTGTCGTTGTGCTTAGGACCGTAGTCAGGAGCTGACGCCAAGTTGTGCTCAGTGCTGTAGGAAGCCATCGAGCTGACAAACTATGCACCGGTGGGTTTGTCTTCGTGCTATGAGCATTGCTTTGTAGCGGTGGAAAAAAAAAAAAAAAATGACAAAATGTCTGGCAAGGAGTGCTATAAATGGACTCAGTGGTAGTAAAAAGCTGTCATCTGAAGGGTGCCTGTTTTTCCAGCAGTGTGGCAGGCTCAGAGAGGTCAGCGCTGAATCTAATGGTTAAGATGCTCGCAGGATTGCCTTGCTCAGCGTGATTACAGTTGACCAGCAGCAGCATCTGATGGGGGTTGGACTAGATGACTTTTAAAGGTCCCTTCCAACTCAAACGATTCTATGATCCTATGATTCTCTGATCCTGGTGTGTCTCCAGAATTGAACCAAGAGCATGTGGCAAGCGGGGCTTTACTGTGGCTTTTCCCTTAGGGAAGGGTTCAGAATGCATTGTTGGGTATGAGAATCTGAGAGAGTCAAGAAGAAATGTCCTGACATTGCGCTGTGTGGAGCTGGGTCTTCCCACAGTATTATCTCCTAGGCAGCCTTTCCCAGGCTGTTCCCCTGAGGATCTGTGGGAGAGCATTCTTGGGTGCAAAATGGCTATTTTTGTCTCTTTGGAGGCCTGCCTGTCTCCCACATGTCACCCTTTCCCTTCAGCCGTGGACCCTGCGCTTTCATGCTCGTGATCGTTAATGTAGAGATCCTCTGGCCTCCTTACAGCCTGAGTTGTCTCTGCTCTGTGCCATGAAGGCATGCTTTGACCTGGAAAGCCATTGCCAGAAGCAGATGGAGTAGACCTGCAGGCCAGCTGGTCCATGCCCTGCCAGATACTGTGGTTGCTTTGGTTTTAAATGCTTTGGTTTACGGAAATTTTGAGTCTGCCCTGGAATTGGGGCTGTATCAGAGGAAACTTGGGGTGAGGCATCAAAATGTAGACTACAAATGAGGTTACTCATTTCAGAGGAGACAAGGGTGAACGATGAGGAGGCTCTGAGTGGTTGACCTGATGAAGGCAACATGGCTTTGAAACTCTCGTGCAGTATCAGTTCTGGTTTTCAGATCAAACCCTGGTTCAGCGTTAAAACGGGATGGCTGGTTTGGAGAGTATGGCTGAAACCCAGAAGCGTGAATACAAATACCTTGCGTTGCCTGGCACAATAAATAGGAGGGGTTCCTATAAGAACAGCTCTTGAATGTCCATGGGATATCGTTTGCTTCCAGACATGTGAATGCCTGAGCATCAAGGAAGCCCAGTCCCAGATTTTTGGACAGGGCAGCGATGGGATGGAGCAATGCCGGGGCTCAGCTCCTGCTCCAGCCTCGGTGGCACTTTCCTTTCGGTGTGCTGGGTCCTACCTGCAGCTCTTTCTGTATGCATCTCCCTGCGATCAGGGGGCCTCGGGAGGCTTTGAGACAAATTGCGTTTGTGCATATCAGATGGAGACTTTGGGGGTTTGAGCAGGAATTCTCTGCCTTTTGTCTTTTATCATTAGGAGTCAGGGATGGAGGTGACAACAGAGTCATGTATGAACGCAAAGTAAACAAAGCTGTGTGTGGGTGTGATGACATGTTTCTTTTGTCCGTAATGTATTCATCCTCCGAGTGCTCCAGGGTTATGCATTTAATTTGTTGTGCAATTGGCAGCTTTAGAAGTACTTAAGCATCCAGCTATCCTTGCCTAAAAATAACTGAAAAGCAAGTGGGTTTTTCTTTTCAGGATGAGGGGAAGAGAGGCTGGCCAAGGAGACAAATGTATTCTGCAAGCCAGGAATGCAGTGCACAGTCCTGACAGGTCCACTGTGCTTTTCTGGTTATTTTAGTCTTTTCTTCTTCCCTTCCCCAGTTAGAAGCAGCTCTGGCCACGAGCGAATATAAGGAGAGGGAGAGGAAGAGTTAGGCTGGTGGTTAGAGCACCAGCCCTGGATTTAGAAGATTTGGGCTGAATCGCTCATTTTGCTGCTGTCTTTCTGTGTCGTCCCAGGCTCTCTGCGCCTCTCCGCAGTCATAATAATATCGCTTCTGCACAGGGGTGTTGCAAGAGTAAATATCTTAAAGATTGGGAGGCATTAAGGTACCGTGGTAAGGCTCCTGCATAGCAAGAGAGCGTGCACCTGCAAATCTCAGCGGCTCAGAGGGTTGACGAACGCAACCTCAAATTTATTATTTTTAATATCTCATTATTTCTGAGTCAATCGGAAGATTTTGAGCCGACCTTGGCAGGGAGAGAGGCCTGCCTTGTCAGGTCCAAGGCAGCTGCTTTGACTCACTCCCTTTGTGCCGTTAGGTCCCAGCTCTGCCTTTCAATGGAAGCAGGACCTGTAGGAGTATCTCCAGCCCGAGGTGGATCCAACACCCGTGGTGCTGGCAGTGCGGGCTCTCTCTGGCACTCTCGATTGGGTCATTTAGGGTTTTAAGTTAGTCTGGGTGCTTGGCACTCCTTGAAGCCTGGCCAACAGGGCTCAAGGTGCTGGTACCCACCAACATCTCAAACCGCTCGCTGTTTGCTCGACGCAGCAATGCAGTGGGTGGCTGCAGAGCTATGGACCTGGTGCTACTTGTGCAAGGGACTCCGTGCCTTGGTGCACGCTTTCAGGGCTGCTCCCTGTCCGTATTTAGCAGCAGCACCGCACAGAAGCAGCTTCTGAAACACTAGCAGATCTGTTTGGCAGCTGATAATGGGGGTGAACTTTTTGTTTCAGATCCTACAGAAGTTTGGAGCTGAAAAACCTTGTGAGCCCAGGGCCTGAACCCCTAGGAAGATTAAAATTCCCTACCCCTACTTTGCAAAGGCACCGAGAGTCTGTCTGGCAAGACAGGTTCATTAATAAATTAATAGAATAATCAGCAGGGCTTTGTGTGCGTTTTGCAGATAAAAAACTGGTAACAGCATTCTTTGGCTCTTTAATGGGCTGATAAGAGCCAACTATCTGCTCCATGGCGGGGCTAATCGGGGAGATAACAGAGGTTAAATCAACTGCGGGGCTCTGGTGAGGGTACTCGCAGAGGGAGCTGCTTTGCGGGGATGGGTGGAGGGGGAAGCTCAGGGTTTTTAAAAATGATAAAAGGGAATAGGCAGCGAAGTGAGGGAAGGGAAGGGGAAGGGAGAGAAACAAGCGCCAGCTCCGTGAATATTTTTAGGAGCACTGTGCGAAGCCCGCAAGGGCTGCACCGCTGGGAGGCTGATGCAGTTGAAAAGTGGCTGGTTGGGCTGCAGGGAGCTCTGTCTGCTCTCCAGCCTTTCCATGGTGGTTTGGACACAGAAGAAAGTGGTGGCCAGCATCTTCTCTTTACGATAAGGAGCTGGGGACAGCAGGGGACGTGTTTCGTAGGGGTCCGGCAGGGAAGAGGCGGGCTGGGCTGGGCGCAGGTTCCCAGGCTGGTGCAGCAAAGCCAAGGCACTCCGTAGTCAATGGTCCCACCACCAAAAAAGTCTGTGCAGAGCCAGGCGTGAGCCTCTTTATGAGGATTTCGAGCTCCATCTTAACACAAATCAGACTGGAAGGTTAGAAACCAAAATACTCCTGGCCACGCTTAGCAGCTCGCCCGCCGGGCATCCCAACCCAGCATCCTCACCAAGCACGACGGGACTGAGTGGCAGGCAGAGACAGCCAGCTTGGGTAGCACTTCCCATCCCTTTCAAATCGAGGTGTCTCCTGGTCTTTTTGAGCAAAGACCACAGCCTATCTCCTCTCCGCAGGCCTTCTGCACCTGCGACTTGCTGCAACTGGGAGCAGCCCTCAAATTTGCAAGTAGGAGAGCCGCGTACGTGACGGCTTTTGCAGAAGCGTCGTTTTACCTTCATAAATTACAAACACGTGCGCTGAAATATTGATGGCGATGCAAGAGAGATCCTTGGGCTTGCCTCAGGAATGCAGCGGTGGAGAGCAATCAGGATTCAACGCTTGTTGTGCTTTCTGCGGCCGCCTCTGTGGAAGTTTTGGGGTGCATCTGGCGTCCAGGGACCTCTGCTTATGTGTCATGCCGAAGGTGGAGGCTTTGTCCTCGTGTCACCTCCCCAGCCTGCCAGCAGTTTGCTCTTGGTAGGCTGCGGGTTGCGGAAAGTGGCCGTTGGGGCTGCGATGGGAAGCGCTTGCCTCTGTCTTTCCCTGAAGAGCTATTAATTTATACAATATTTGCTTTGTTAAAGAAAGGACATTGTCAGGCGGCTTTCAACTGATGTGTGAAAGTGACTCTAATAAGATGTTCTGGGGAAGCCTGCAGGCAGCCCCGCCTCTCCTCCAAACCTCTCCAGGTCTCCTTTGAAAGGAGCATCAGCAACCTTGATCCTCCTCCTCCACTAGCAGAGGCACTCGCTGCAAACTTCTCCGGCGCGGGGAGCCGGGGGCGGAGGTGCCGGGCAGAGCGGGAGGGCCGGGGAGCCAGGCTCGGCGGATAATTGCACGCGTCTGGCTGCCAGGGAAGAGAAACGAGGAGGAGATGGCACGGAGGGATGGGAGTTTTCTTTGGAGGAGCAGCTGCAGCTCGGGGCTGGTGCTTGGCTAATCAGCACGGCGTGGAGGAGACTGCAGATGAGACCTGGCTCCTCTGCTACCGAAGGCTTACGGGCTGGTGGGCAGGGGATGTGCTTGCAGAGCGGGGTCTCCTCTTTTCCAGCATCCTTTGGATGGAAGAGGATGGTGAATCCCAGCATGCCGTCGCCACCAGCTTGTCCTAGCCCTGGTGCCAGGCTCTGGCCGTCTTTGAGGGGTTTCGATGCTCCCTGGGGTCTCCCTGCCATCCTCGCTGCAGTGTGCATGTTAAATAGATTTCACTGCTATTGCTCGCACACCGCCTTTCTCCAAGGGACGGCACGCGGCGTGGTTGGCTCTCCCCTCGCGTATCCGCGGTGTGCCGCCTGCCGCACGTTTGCCGTCTTCTCCAACGCTGGGATGAAGAGCGGGGTTATTTAAGGAGCCTCTTGCATCCTTTGCTGGGCCATTTCTCTGTGTTATAGGGGAAAGGCAAAAAAAGCCCCCAAATAAAAGCAACTTCTGCTGCCATGAAGTGCCAGGACCAGCGCGTGCAACCCTGGGAATGTAAATCCGTGTGTGTAAACCCTTCCCGTGTAAACCGTGTGGTTTCTCAGGGATTTTGTTTGTTTGTTTTTGCAAATATTGAAGGAATTAACTATTGATTAATTAATACCATGCACTCCTATCCCACCTTTCATCCCAGAAACCTCCAATCCCGTTACAGATATTAACGAAGCTTGAAAGCAAGGGTGATTGGCCTGGCAAAGGGGTAAACTGAGGCACCGGTCCGAGCTCAGCGGCGGAGCTGGGCTCGCAGAGCCCTGCCTGCGGCTCTGCCCACTCCTCCTCCTCGCTCCCCGCTCTTCTGCTGTCAATCCCAAATGACAGGAGGCCTCCGACTGCCTCGAACAGAACAGGACGGTTAATAAAACATCAAAACTATTAGAATCTAAAGAGCGAACAGAAATGGGAGATAAAAGGCGATTGCACGCCTCGGCTCCCTCGGTCCCGCAGAGATGTTTGCACCCCGGGGGGGTGTTAACTTGTGGAAGGGACTTTTAGGAGGTGCTGGCAAGCGGGAGGAAAAAAAAAGGAATAAATAGGTACAAATAAAAGGCCCGAGGGCGTAGGTGCGGAGCCCAGTTTCTGCACGGGGCGAAGGTGCCGTCTGCTAGCCCACAGCAATCTCTTAATTCAGGGGTAAGGAGCCTTAACGTGAACTCTGGCAGTAACAAACTGCCTTTTTTTTTTAATTTTTTTTTAAATTATTATTTTCATAAGGGGTCTGGGGCTGTTTGGAGGCTTAATTAATTAGTTAAGATGTTTTCCACTGTTATTGTGCCTCCCCTCAAAGACTTCTGACAGTAAATTCTCATCAAGTGGAAGATCTAATAAGTGCCAATTATTGAAGTTTGCTAATTGCCAGATAATATTAATGCTGATTAATAATGCTTTTAACACCACTGTTGATTTCGAATGTGGGTACATGCGCCGCAGCACCATTGATTTAAATGGTAACTTCTTCTGCTTTGTGGCTAAGCGGGGTAAAAATCAGGTCGGTGGTATTTTTTTTTGTCCAAAGAGCATATTGTTCTAACCCCTGTCTATAAAAACCTGCTAAGTTCATAAGCAAGCCGTTTAAAAATAAATAAATAAGTGTGGGAGGATAATGCATCGCGGGGAAGCGGTTCGTTCATTTCCTTGACAAGTGTAATTTAATTTTAATTATTTATGATTCTTCATAGCCCGCTAGTAAATGTTCTGTAGTATATTTTGTAAAACTAATGAAGTCGTAGTAACAGGAGACCTAACTCGAGCCCTGCACGGAGCAGCGGGAAGATGCAGCTTGTCTCTCGCCTTCTGGTTAGTGCCGCGTCGGACCGGTGAAGTTTTGTATAATGATCCTTTGTGGATCCCACCCAGGCGGGGATGCTGCTGCTCCGCACGTGCCGGTCGCGTGGGAAGCGGTTCCCAAAGCTTTAGTCTGGACTTGCTGGAAAACTTTTTGCTTTTTGAGGCGTAGTGACGGGACAGAGCTCCGGCGAGAGGGGAGGCTTGCCCTCAGCGTGCAGTTAGAGCATCCCGCGCTGGCCCCTGGGGCTTGCGGTACCGCTGGGGAGGTTATGAAGTTGGGTTTTTTCCTCTAAATTATTCCTTTTTTGATTTCTGCTCCTAAATGCCCCAGAGGGTAAGGAAAGGCGGAGCAAGGAGGGGAGGCTGCTTGCTTTGAACTTCCCCAAAGGGGAAGAAAAAGTGTGTTCCTCCAGCGGCATCGTGGCCAGGGTTTGGGATGGGCACGAGATGCCGGCATCCTCGGCCGCTGGCATTTGAGGAGCGGCGGGTGGATCTGCTGGACAGGCGTGCCCAGAACAGCACGGGGCGTTGAGCGGAAACCTAAATTTAAATGTTAAAAAGCTTTTGTTCATTACTGGTGGCATTTCCTCCCCCTCCCCATTTGTCACTTGGAGCGGAGCTGTGACTCTTTTAATATCAAACAAATAATAAGCTCCCTCTAAAGTGATTTTTCTGACAAGGAGCTCAATATATTAAACTTTATCTATATTTTAATAGCCAATTTCACACCAAACTGCCTTCTTAATAATGTATTTACCACCTGGGGATATTATTCCAACCCATCTGGAAAGAATTGGAAATTAACTGTCCCTAAACTGAGTCTGTGTGTGCTTTAGATGCAGCGGAGATAACAGCGGTGTCATTCCTAGGGGAAGTGGGGGAGGAAGCTCATCATGCACCGAGCAAAATGTCAGCAGCAAAGGCAATAGCTGGCGGGGAAACGAGCGCTCTCCTTTTTGCAATCGAGAGCCCAGCCCACCTCAGGAATATTCAGCCGCTCGGGGAGCAGCCGATAGCACCTCAAGGGCCTCTTCTGCGCTTGTAAGAGCGGAGAGGTTTGGTTTCCAAGGACGCGGCACGGACGCGGGGCTCGGGGGAACGCCGGCGTCGTGCCGGCCAGCGCCACGAGCCCGAGCTCGAGTGGTGGGACCCCGCCGCTGCGAGTGGGCACCCAAAGGATGGAAAAAAGTTGCGTTCCCCCCCAAGCCGGTGCTGCTCATGGGAATTAATCCGGTCGGGCAGCGCTTTTAACTTGCTGCGTTTCGGAGTGGTCCTCTCTGGGTCTCTCTGATCCCACCGGAACCGACACTGTCTGATGCGGTCTAGGCAGCGTCCGCTCTCGATGTGTACATGCAAGCGTGTGTGCTTGGAAAATAGCGTTTTGTTTAGTCTAAGTCATATATATAGTTATTGTTACTATTCGTTTACTTCCTACGGTTTCAAGGGGTCGACCGATTCAGCTCCTTTGGTGCTAGGTGCTGTGTGAAAAAACATGTGATGGTCCCAAACCTGCAGAACTCTGTCCCTTCGTGGGGCTGGAGACAGCTGTCCCCTCCGGACAGAAAGCCAGGCAAGAGAAAATACCTCTTGTGGCTCTTTTGCCCTCAAAAGAGGAGAGTGGTAGGGTGCCTAGTCCAGAGAGCAGAGTCATCCTAACCACAGCTTGCCAAGCTGGGCTTAAATTAGATTTTGCCAGTATTTCTTATCAAATATAAGCCTATCAAGGTCCGTCTAGGTGATGTTACTCATTCCTGAGCTGTGCAGAGCATTTGAGGCAGTGACGGGGGGAATCAGGGATGCCATTGCCCGGGACATCGAGTCCAAGCCAGAAGCGAGCTTTTCATTTCCCCCCCCAGCAAAAAGCCCTTCCCGAGCCTCCCGGGTGTGTTTGCCAGGGGAAGACCGGCTGTTGGGGTCAGGGCTGCTGGTTTTTACGCCAGACCTGGTCTGCAATTCCTTACGGGACCTGGCGATGGCTGGTAAAGGGTTTGCAGCGCGCAGGCATCGCTGCCAGCGTCCCCGCTGCGCGGCGTAGCACATAGACCTCCCTTGCAGCCTCCTTGGCAGAAAAATTGCAAAGAATTTGCCTGTTTTAAACTTTTGTTTGAATTTGACTGGGTTTGGAGGTTTGGTTTTATTATTCATACATTTCTAGGAGACGTCACCGGTGCCGAAGCAGATTAATCTTTGCAATGTTTCCTCTTGTTTTTAAAATAATTAAGGGCAGCTGCTACTTAAAGTCAACTAAAACATCCTAGTTTTCAGATAAAAGTGCCTCGTGTTTGTTGTTGTAATGAAGCAGTTTGACATCGAGATGAAAGTCTCTGCTGTTTGTGTTGTAAAAACTGGTTTTGACGCCATTTTTGAACAATGTCAAACTGTTTCCTTACATTTTGAACAAGACACGCTTTGATCTAGGAAAAAAAACCCAAGATGTTTCAATCAGAACGAAGCCGCAGCAGCCCTTAATGATTTTAAAATAGGATCAAATTGTAAAATGTTTCAATCATTATGTTATGTCACGTAATGACATCCTTGTAGCTGCGCTGTGTGATGCTCAGCGTTGCATTTAGCATCGTGAAATGTTGTAGAAGTAATTCAAAATAATCTAAAATGCTGAAATGAAATACTGAAATTGCAAAGTGACCCTTTAAAGCGTCAAAACAAAATTCTAGTTTCTGGCATTTCTGGAGTCGCTGAGCTCATCGGAGGAAAGCATGTGGGCGCTTTTGTGGTTTTTTTCATTCCGAAACCGAACAGAAACAAAGCGTGGAGAAGTTGAAAGCGCCTTGTGAAATGGAAATTCTCCAAATCGACCCATTTTAGCTACGATCCCGTACTGCTAGGGAGGAGGAGCGGGGCTCTCCGGGCTGCGGCAGGGCCCAGCCCCTGCGGATCTGGGCTGAATTGTTTGCGGACGGGGTTGGGAAGCGATGCGGTGTTTGCGCATCCCTGTGCTAAACCGGGCGCTTTTGGGGTGCCTTCACTTTTTTGCCGCTTTTGCAAATTCCCATCCCGTGGTGGAGGTGCTGGGAGAGGAGGGAGGGAGGCAACAGGGTTCGTGTTGGCATCCTACAAGGTCCAAAGGGCTCGGTGCCGCGGTATCCCGGTCCTCGGGGCCGTCTCCGGTGTTGCTGCCGAGCACCTGGGAGCAGGGGGAGCGATGGCGATCTCCGCGGTCCCCAAACCGTCAGCTAAGCACGGAGACCGCGTGTGACAGACGGGTCAAGGAGGAGAGGTGCATAAAGGCTGCTTTAATCCTGCAAGGGGAGGATGTGAGCGCTGACAGTTACCTGGGGACCCTGAGATACCAGAATCCCTAACTTAATCAGACAGATAACGGGAGCAGCTAGAGATGAGGCAGGAGCAGGAAACGCCGAACAATAGGAGCCAGCCCCGCCGGGCCCCCGTGCCGCGACTGAGATAATAAACTATATAAAAATCTGTCACCGTGCGATAAGTGATGAATTAGAATCAATTATATGTTTAAAATAATAGACCTCCCCATGGTGTTACCCTCCAGAACGGTGATGGCTTCTGCCTGGGCTTGGCAGCAGCGATGGCAGGCTTGCTGGCACCGTCACCATCGGGGCTGGGACACCTTGCGCAGGCGGCTTTGCAGTGCCGGGGAACTTGGCATGGTGGCAGCCGAAATCAGAACTGGCAGCCGAGCTTTTGGCGTTTAATTTTGCATTTTCTCCCGGTCCCAACAGAGCCGTGCGGCACGTGGATGCTGCCGGCTTGCGCGGTGCCTGCGGCGGGCACACCTGGTGCAGTGACCTCCGGCCCGCTGTTCCTCACTATTTGTAGATTTTTAGGGATTTACCGTTTTTTCTCGCATTATTGGCCGCTTCACGCATGTGGCCTTGCTGCTGCTCCCTGCGTGGAGCAGCTATTTCCGAGCCGCTGAGTGCTGTTCTGCTAAATAACGCCACTTGAGCGCGTTTTCCCCCCTCCCTCAAATGCCAGGAGGACAGGCAAAGGTGTGAAAATGCGAGATTAACCCCGTGAATCACCCATCAGATGATGCGCGGATGGTTTGCGAGCGCAGGGCTGGCAGGAGGGGGAAGCATCCAGACTTGACCGCCTCGTTGCTGCATGTTGGATGCGGTGGTTGGCAAACACGCCCAGCAGATCTCTCGTGTGGCGGTGGGAAGAGAGTGCTTGTCCAGCCCGGTACTTAATTTGAGTTGAAAACAGAGATAGTTGGTCGTTCAACCATGCCGCTTGCAAAAAGGGCTCGGGAAGAGGCCTGGGGCTCGGATGAACATCTCACCTGGAGGCGGTGGTTGTGTTTCTGAGGTGGTCTGGTCGTTTTGGCGAGGATCAGACTGGTGTGCTTGCTTTTCCTCCAGAAGCGACGGTGCTGTAGCTTATCGCAGACTCGCTGCAAAGGGCTTTGAGACCGCTGGGCTCAGTCTGTGTCTTTCCTAGGCACGTTTCCAAACCCAGCTGCTTTAAACACACACGTAACCCTGCTCAGGTGTTCGCAGATGGTTTTGCAAAGATGTATATTGCTCTAATAAAAGCTGATATTTTTTCCACTGAACGCAAAGGCTGCCTGCTGCCCTCCTCCAGCCACATCGCTTTCTTTCTGCAAGCTGGGAGGTTTCCCAGCTCCCTGCACTGACGGGAGGGAGAATACTCCTTGTGCATCAAAAGTTGAATTGGAAAACCCGTGCCTAGCCTGGCTTGCTTTATTATTTTGTTAAATAGCACAAGTTGCAGCCATAAAGCCCCTGGAAGCCTGTGCTAAGCAGGGGCACTGGGACCAGTGCTAATGGATTGAAGTGAGCGGCTCACCAGCCACAGGGGTGCCCTGGGATTTCCCTTTTGAATCTTATTTACATTCGGACTAACAATAGCTCCCAAGCTTGGCTATAAATAATTTCTAGGAAAGAGTTGTCTAATTAAACGTACAGCAGCAAAGAAAGTACTTTTAACCACAAGGCTGGTGTCCTAATGAACGTAATCACTGGTTGGGGACAGCTTAAGAAACAGAACTTGACATCTCCCGGCGGAGGCAGAGGGATGGAGGGGAAACATACTTGGGGAGAATTCCCAATCAATATTTAATTGCATAGCATGTAATCTGCCTTAGTATTTTTTGAAATAAAATTAAAATCCCACAGAAGCTAGAGAACCTTTAAAGCAGATTTGAGGAGGGGGAGCCTCTTTTTTTACAGCTGTCTGGGGAGGGAACAGCATCTAACTGCCCCTGTCGGCATGCAAATTGTTCTGTAGTTGGCAAAATGGTCTGAATGCAGGCTTTGATGGCATGGATTTACAGCCTTCCCCCTTCTGCCGTGGTCTTCCTCCTCTCCTGGTGCCTCAGTTTCGTTGTCTATACGCGGGGAGTATAGAAATTCCCCTGGACTTCACAGATGTCCAGCTATAGCTTGCATCTGGAAAGCGTTTTCAGAATGAAAAGAAGTGAAGTTAACCCGTAACCGGCCCTGGGCCGCGGTGCCGTGTGGCTAAAAGCCAGCCGAGAGCTGGTGGGATGGGGTGATGGGCAGAAGGTGTGTGCTGCAAACGGATGGGCAGGCAGATCTAGGTCGAGCTTGAGATGGCAGAGAGGCTCTTGGGCAGGGCCTGGTGCTGAACTGGGCAGTTTTTGCTGCGTGCGGGAGAAGGCAATGGTGTAAATGCCTGAGGAGTGGCTGGTCCCTTGCAGGACGGACCCGTGTTCAGTAAGGCAGCGTGTCCCCGTCTCGGTGAAGTGTCACACCGGGTGCTGGTGAGCCACTGGGAGAAAGCCGGCGTGCAAAGGAAGGGGTCTAGGGGCTGTCCTACCCGGGGAGCGGTGCTGCTGCTGGGGCAGCGGGTGTCCTGCAAGAAATGTGCATGTAGGTAGGGAGCGATGGCAAAGCAGCCGTGGCTGGTGCCCATCGGATTTATAAAGCGATGGCAAAGCAGCCGTGGCTGGTACCCATCGGATTTATAACGGACTCAAAGCCTGTGTCTAGGGGTGAAAAACAGCGGGGCAGCTCGCTGGCAGCCTGTGCATGCCGGCTTGCACCCTGCGGAGTGTTTGGGCTTCCCCGAAGACTCGGACACCAAATAAGGGAGCCAACTGGTCTAACTCACCGCATCTCCAGTTGGAACAGAGATGCTGATTTATGCCGGTGGGGCCATAGTATCTTCCAGCGTGGAGGAAGATTTGGGCACGATGAAGCCCTGAAATGCAGCTTCCCCTGGTTTGTGGTGGGGGCCCTGGCAGGGAGATGCAGAGGAGGGACGGAGCTGGGATGCTGGCGTCTCTTCTGCCCGTTGCAGCTCAGACTACGCTGCCAGCCCTCGCTCCATCCCCAGAGAAAATACTCCGGCTCCGCTGCGATTAATCTAATCGGCCACTGGATGTCAATGTTGCCTCATCCAATTACAGGTGGGAAAGTATTGGATCTTCAGAAAGGAGGAGAAAATGCCGCTGTCAGAATAGAGGAGCTTGGATGTTGTTTTCTTCTGCGAAGTTGGCTGTTAAGCACCGTAGGGCCATGTATGAAGGTACTGAGGAGGAAACAGTCATTGCTCTTGTTTTGCTCAGCCAGGGAGGGATTTGATCCAGGCTGTGTAAAGACTGAACCCTGATTTGGTACAAAAAGCCTCAGCAGAATGAAAAGCCGGATACAAAAACGTAACCCCTTCTTCGAGGCGCAGCTCGGTGCGTGCCGAGTTGTTGGTGGTTGGCATCGGGCCCGTACGTGACGTTCGGGAGGACGGTGATGCATCTCCTGTGGAGCTGGGTGCAAGGAAGGTTTGAGGACGTGCAGTCAGAAAATACAGCTCTAGAAGGGGAGGATTTTCAGCAGCGTGCGAAAGCAGATCTGGATTTAAACGTTGGAGCTTGGCCTCTTCTCCGTTATCCATCTTCTAGCCAGTCGCGGGGAAGCACAGACAGCAGCTGCATCCTGCCAAGATTCATGATCAAGAACGCCTCTCCCCCACCTCCTCCCTCCCTTCGACGAGTATTTTAAATCCAGGCCCTGTTTTGGGAAGCAGATGCGGCAGCTGGCCTCTCCAGCCTATTTGCACGCCCAGATGGGGCATCTCTGGAGGGGAGCGCAAGTCCTTGGGAAACCGGGACCCCCGAGTTTTGGTGCAGGTCTATGGGCATGACCCTGATGGGATGAGCAAGGATGGGGTGAGATGCGTCTCAGTCCCCTCCTATGTGCTCTGTGGCATGAAACCACCTGATGTAGACCTCCCCGCAAAGACGACCTGGGGTGGCAGAAGCTGTGCACGCCCTTTGCTTGGGTAGCACATCCCTGGCAGCGAGACCTGGGGGCTGGTGAGGGCTCCTTGCCCTGGCTCGCACCTCTGCAGCAGTTAAAGGCAGGACATTGCTCCCCTGAGCTGTCAGCCCGCTGCCTTTCTTTCCTAGCATTTTTTACCGCTAGGAAAATGGAAGGAAAATGGACTCGTGGTTTCCATCCCTTTGGAATTATTCACCCCCCCCCCCCTTTCGTGTTGGGTTCATTTGAGCGTGTTAATATCTCAAATTTAATGATAAGTCTAACGGAATTCATTTATAAGATAAATAAGATGTTATTAGTACATTAGTAGCAAAAAATGTGCAAGGACACTGCTAATCTAAGGTGAAAATGCCTTCCTGAGTGAAATTTAATTAGCAGATTGTGTTCTATTAGTGACTTTTATGGGGAGTTCATGAAAATGAATACAAATATGATCCAGGCAGCCTCTCCTGTGAAGTGAGAGCCTTGCTAGCCTACCCTCCCTCTCCCCGCCACGCTGCTGCCAACGAAGGAAAACCCCGATGTGTGTCCTATCCCCTTGCCAGAAGAAGACTTTCTGGAGGCAGAAGGGCAGCCTGTGGCCACCTTGCAGCTTAGGGTTGTGGTTGAAGGGCAGCAAGTCCGGGTGTCGCCTAAGTTGAGTATGCTCACAGCAAGCGAAATGGGGTGGGGGAGTCAGAAATGTCCCATCTTTTCCCTCTGCCTGAGCAAGCGGCTGGTCGGAGCTGCTCTTCCATGATAAGAGCAGTGATGGTTATAGAGATCTCCTTCCTGCTTCGAATTTTCTCCCTAGCCAGATGTCCTGCAGCGGTCAGCACTGGTAGCAGAGGATGCCAGGTCCTGCAAAGGGTCCATCGCAGAGATTCAGTGTCAGACTGCTACGTGCTGGCAGACCTCCGCGTTCGTGCGAGCCTGTTGGCGTGTGGTAGCTGCAGGGGAGCGGATCCCATCCAAGAACATCATACATCTTTGAAAGACTTACGGTCCCCTAGCAAGCCAGAGGGTGTTGTGCGGCTGCTACTGCCAGGCCGTGCTGGAGTCACGCTGTAGAGACGTGCTGGTGTCCCTTTTCCTCCTGGCTCACCTTCCAGAGCCGGTGCAGCAGGGAGGTGGAAGTGTCACGGATGAAGGGCTCCATGAAGGAGCTGTGGAGGTGTCATGGATGAGTCTTCCCAGGTTTTGTGCTAGACACCAGCGCGTGGGGTGTTTCCAGAGCTGGAAAGCATTCCCATGCTGCATGTGGTTTCAGGACCTTATAGATGACTTAGGAAGGAAAAACATCTTGGCATCAGCAACAAAAAAAAAAGAAATAAATAGAAGACCTCTCTGTTCTCGGTCTTTCCTGGGAAGACTGTCTTGCACACCCTGCTTTGGGAGTAGCTGTGTCACCGTGGCGTAACCTCCTCCACCCGATCTACGACCTTCTGGTCCCAGTCGGTGTGTGGCTAAGGGAGATACCCCTTGGTGATGCTGCTAGCTCCTTGCTCTTGGGACCAAAACCCAGGGTGAGATTCTGCCTTGGCCAAAACCTGTAGCAAAACTGCTGTTGACTCTGGGGTGGCTGGGAGGTCCGGACACCGTGCATCAGGCTGCCCGTGCAGTCTTTGTTTGAAAGTGCTTGTGAGGGCGTTGGAATTCCAGAGGAGCAGAGAGAGACTTTGTGCACGGAGAAGCAGCATGAGAGCAGTCGCCTTCCCCTGAGCAGACCTGTCCCTTCCCTTGTATTCCTGCAGAATGAACCTGGTGACCCCTGCCAGGCTTTTGAGGCTGGAGGAGAGTCCATTAGTTACTGCTGCCAATGTAGGAGGCATCTGGCGGTGGTTTGAAAGATCCTTCCCTCCCATCTGCGGGTGCAGGATCCAGGTCTTGCCGATTTCTTTGCTGAACAGAGGCGGAACAGCGAAGCAAATGCATGGGGAGTCATTATTCATGCAGATGATCCTCACAATTCAATAGAGGTAATTAGGAGAATGATGGAGGAAATTAGCACTTTCTGCGGGTTTATTAATATTAATAAAATGATTCCACGGTTAAAAATAATAATAATAATATTAATAAAATAAATACAAAACTGCAGAAGAGCTCTGCCCAGCTACTAAATACCAGTCTGCTGCAGGCAGTGATCAACCAGTAGCTTGAATTAGTCTTCAGAGGCAGGTTTTTTGCCCTCTCTAAAGATGGTATCGCAGAAGCCAGAACGGATTGAGGCATATCTGGGGTCATTTCTTGTTTCCCACTTTTGTCTTCCCCATTAGGGAGAAGAGCTGAAGCTCTGCAGGTCCTTAAGACGTTGGAAAGTTGAGTCTTGTCTTTAGTGTGCCAACAGTCTCGAAAATCGGATGTTTTCTGAGAACTGCCTCTGATGCCTGTTGTCCTCCCGCTTCTCCACCTGCTTTGTCTGTAGTTGTCCTAGCAAGGAAAATATTCCCAGATCCCCACTTGCCAGAGGCTTGGTGTAATGCGGGTTCCTGGGTCTGCCACGAAGACCCATTTCCAAGTTGGCCTCTCAGTTGCGTTTCCCAGTGCCTCTCCTATCGATCGCAGCAGAGGACCGCGGACCACTGCCACCGACGTGCAGTGTGGCCTTGGGAGAGTTGTTCAGCCCTCCGTGCTGCTGGCACGCCAGATATGCTGGAGAATTTGGAGCAGGCTCTTTGCAGAGGGTAAGGAGATTATCAAATTAAAGACAGAATGGTATTAATGAAAATACATGGTGAATGTATTTAAACATGTAAAAATTTAATTAGAATTTTTATTATTAAAATATTGCTACAAGTGCTTACTGAAGCTCTCTGCTTTCTTTTGACATCAAGGCTTTTCCAGTTTCTCGCACGCTAAAAGGAAGATTTGGGGTAAGGAAGGGAATAATTGGTACCAACTGGCTTCTGCAGATGGCAATGGGAATTTGCCTTGGATCTTGGATGCAGGATTAGACCTGGCTGTAGCCATGGGAATACCTGGCTAGACTTGATTCTTTTAGGAAGGCATTAATGGGGTTTTGCAGTCATCGAAGCACTTGTTTGCTGGCTAGGAGGGACATCTGGAGAGGTTCGGTGTCGGGCCGGGGACTGTGCTTTACTCTGAGGATGGTGGAGGATGGCAGCAGGCTGCTGGCAGTGCTGGGGATGACAGGAAAGACCCTGGGTGGGGTGTCGGACTTGCGACTCCTCCTCCATCCACGGGAGATGTGTGCACCTAAAAAACTTACTGGGGAAGCAAAGAAAAGGTGCTCTGAGGTCCCAGGCTGTGTGCTCTGTGCCCTTCCCTCCTTGGCACACCTAGCATCTCCCTGCTTGGGGCACCAGGGACCAGCTCTGTTTGTTTTCACTCTGCGGGGAGCTGTGAATACGCCGGTAACAGCTCTCTCCTGCCTGACCTGATTGCGTTCGCGCTCCCGAGTTAGAGATGCCGATGTGGTGGTTGGTGCCAATTCCCAGAGCCTTCTCCATCCATCTTTATTTAAATGGGAAAAGATCAGAGCAGTTGAACCCCTTGCTTTAATGATAGATTCCATTACATTAAACGATAATTGCAAAAAATCAGTTTCTATAATTAAAAAAAACCCCTCACAGCTAGACGTGGGGGCTTTCTGCTGGTGCTTTACATGCGATTGCCATCTTTTCGCTGGGGATCCTCACGTCTTCCCCGCTTCTGTGTCGCACGCGGGCGGCGAGAGCACCCAGCACTTCATCTCCGGAGAGCCGCTGCCGCAGCTCCGGGATCGGGAGCCAGATGGGTTTCCCTCTCCCATCCGCTCGTGTCTCGGGAGCCATGCCCAGGGCCGTATATCCTGCGCTGAGGTATTTCCATTCCAGAGGAATTTGCAGGGCTGGCAGTTTTAAGGGAGGGGGGGGAAAGCAACTCTATCTCCCAACTTGTAAATTAAGCAGATCTGGTCGGGAACTGTCACCGCATGAGAAGAAATATGAAACCTCTGGGGTCGTGTATGCAGAGTAATTTTTCTGACTGTAACTCTACTTAAAAGTAAGGATATGATGAAAATGCTTAGAGCATTTTAAATGGACCCAGCAGAGATCTGATTCAGCTCCAGTGAAGTCTGTACAGGCTTTATTGGGTGTTGGCTTACTCTAAACTCGCTAACACCAGAGTTTAGTGCGTGGCTGAGAAATAAATTGGTTCCTTCTCCTTATTAATGGAAAATATTCTTAGATAAAGGAAAAGCAATAGCCTTTTTTTTTTTTTTTTTTTTAATTTATTTTATTTTGGTGGGTTGCAATGCAGGAGAGCGAGGAGGTTGGTAATGTTGAGGTGAGGCCCTGGGGTGCTTGCTCCCCACCTTGACCCAGGGTGCAGGTGGGCTCCACACCGAACTCAGGGTGGAAGTGATGGAAACCCCCCCAGAGGTGAAGGTGAACTTGAAAGGGGTCCAAGGACGTCTGTGTTTGTCAGGCGCCCTGCGAGACCGCAAACTGGGGTGTGAGAGATTACAGGGTAAGGCTCATTGTAAGGAGATTTAAAAAAAAAAAAAAAAAAAAGAATGGGAACTTCACAAAAGCTCAAAACGTAACCCGACGTGAACCTCTCTTGGGAGTAAATCAAGACAGCTCCAGTCCCAGTCCTGCTCCCCGGTCTTTGCCTCTCTTGCTTTGAAGTGGCTGAGCTGGGTGCGCCCAGCTTCTCCCCGGCAGCGTGCAAAGCCAGCCTGGGGAAACCTTGCAGAAAAGCCCTTTGAAAGCAGCTGTGACCCTGAAGCTGTCAATCTGTGACGCCTTCTATTCCGGGACACGCCGGGTGCGGGGAGTTCATTTAGGGGAAAAAGCAGGAGAGATGCATCGTGACCTCTCCCTGGCATGCAAGGAGGGGGAACCGAGCGTGTTTTCCTCCCCAATTCTGCAAAGACCCCGTTCGGCTCCCCTCTGCTCCCAGCTCTCCTGCCTCTGCCTCTTCCAGCGGGCAGCGCAGGCAGGAGCCGAGGGCCGTCCCATCAGCGAGATGTTTTGAAGGCTTGCGCGCGTTGGCTGGTCGCCTCGGGAGAGCGGGCACGCGCGTAGGTGCAAAAATGAGCGTGCCAAGGCAGAGGCAGGCTCCCGGGCTCACCGGCGTGACGGCGGACAGAGCGAGGGGCGCGTTGCTCCTCGGTGCATCTCTTGTGAGGTTTGCGGAGCCGTCTGGGACGCCGCAAAGCGCGGTGCTTCTCTCGTGCCGCGAGGCACAAGCGAGGGAGAAGGAAGGTTTTGGAGCTCCCGTCCGTCTCTGCGTGATGAGCTCCCTCTCCGCGGTGGTGCTCCCACCTCCCTTGGCCGTCCTCTCTGAAGCGGGATGTCTGGAGCAGGCACGTCATCCCGGGCAGCCAGTGTAATTCCCTTGGTTTTATTTGGAGGGACGCAGACAGGGCAGGGTGGGCTTTATCGTGATGTGGTTCAGTGGAGAAAGACGTGCCAGGCTGGCCAGCCGGCCTCAAGAGACCCTCCTTCTGCTCTGGCATCAGGCATCCTATTTCAGAGGAGGCTTTTAAGCGCCCAGGTTGCAGCCACAACAGGTAGATACGGGGGCAGTTGCTGCTTTTCTACTCTTTTCAGGACCATAGGGAATGCCCCAAATCATTGCCCCGTAAGAAAATAATAAAGCCGGGTCCGGTGGCTGATCGAAGACTGGGCAACCGCGAGTGGGTTCGCATGTGCCCCCATGAAACGTAGCATGGAGAGATGCAGGATTGTGGTGAGATGGGAGGAAATTTGGATGGAGAGAAGAGTGAAAGCCACCCCAGCTTTCCCCTCTCTTCCCCCATCTCCCTTCCTGCCTCCCCTGGATTGCAGTGGTGCGAGATCTTCACCCCATGCGTAGGATACGATATCTCGGAGGAGCCTTGGAGCCATTTGTTTTCCGTTTAATTGGCTAGTGGGGAGAAAATAACGAAGGGAAGTCATGCGGGGGAAGTTCGTATTGGTGCTGTTTTTGGCAACAGAGTCACAACATCCTAAATTTATTTATTTAATTGCATTATTAAAAGTATAAATAAAAATAAATCCAGGAGAGCAGCCGGATCTATGCTTTGCATCTCTAAAATAGAACCATAAATGCCACGGAGCACTGGGGGAATGATTTATTAGCCTGTTATCGTGAGTGACTGGGACGCTTTCGATGGAGTCCTTGCTAATTTCTAACAGCTGCATTAAATCACAGATGCTATCAGCTATTATAAAATAATCACCCAGCGGTCTGCAAACCAGCACGAGCCCAGGGTCAGCGCTGGAGCCCTTCATTTGTTTCACGTCTCAGCCCCTCCGATTCCTGCGAGGGTGGGAAATAAATAGGACTTGTAGTGGCCTCATTTTATCATCCAGGAGTTGACAATAAATAAAACCTCTATAAACCTTTTTCTAAAAGGAGTTTGGTCTGGAATTTGCAACGAGAGGAAACCTTGTTTTGTGCTTAAATATGGCCGTGTGATGTCAGGACTCCTGGGTCCTATTTCTAGCTCCGAGAGGGAGCCTGCGTTTGCTGATTTATCGGGCAGACGGAGGATTTCAGGGATTCGGCTGCAGATGGGGCTGGAAGGAAGAGAGAACATCCTGTGGCAGTTAGGGACGTCTGTCTTGGCTCCTCCACCTTCGCTCCTTGGTGCTGTTTCAGACAAGTCACTTAAATTTCCCTACAGCTTGACTGCCTTCCTCTCGTCTGACAAATAACGTGTGTGTTTATGTGGCTGGGCTCCGGAGGGGGTTAATACTTGGCCTGGAAATCTCTTTAGAAGTGCCAATTTGTAGCAACAGAGAAACAACAATAAATAGGAGAGCCTGCGAGGTCCAGAAGAAGTGAGCGAGCGGCTGCTTATCAGGATGGTGGCTTGCAGAGCCAGCCGCAGTAGCAGGAGTAGTTTTAAAGGGTGAAGGAGATGGGAGGGGAAAAACCACAAATAAATAAAAATAAAGCAGTTAGGAAGAAAATGCCGCCCATCTGCAACGCTCGTATTTTTCTTGACAGTTTTGCTTTATGTTAGAACAGCTGCTTAACATGACAAACGCCGGCTTTAATAACAACGTACGTGAGGAGATGCAGGCTGGGCGAGCAAGTGATGGAGCTCTCTAGCTCATCGTGCTGTCCGATGTTCTTAGCCGGGGGCGAATAGCCCTGGGCAGGGTGACCCTGGGGTCTCGCACCGACCACGTCGAGCCTGGGGAGATCATTTCGGCTCCGGTGCCTGCTGTTTTGGGACCGGTTGCGGCTCTGCAGCGAGGTGTCCTTGTTTGAATTGGCGGGGTAAAAGGGACTTTGCTCTGAATACGGTAGAAGGAACCTCAGGGCTCTTTGTTGGTGGAGGAGCCAGCTCCTGGTGGCAACCTAGGATGCTCCAAGGCCGTGTGTCCATGGGGAATGGTGCACATTCCCTGGGCTTGCAGGGTGGCCTTGGGCAGGTCTCATTTCCTCAAAGGTATTTGGGTTCCTTTGTCTTTTCCTACCTCGTTGTTCTCTCTGCAAAATGGGATAACGGGCTTTTCAGCTTGCAGGTTGTTTCCTTACTGCGGTATCGGAGATTGTCGGGTTGTCAGCAACCTGGAGATAGCAGGGATTGCTGACAGCGAGCAGAACTGAGTCAGTGCCGTGTACAGAAACCTTGCTCAGCCTTTGAAACTGCAGTCAAACCCTCCCCCAAGGTTACTCTTGCTCATGAAGCACGCTTAGTTTTGTTTGCTGCAAATCTAGATTTTAATCCTAGAATCCAGACAGACCCGGGCTTTGAAGAGAATTGGGTTGGAGTCAGAAGTGAATGGCTCAGACCAGGCTGACTCTAAAAGATGAATTAAAACTGACCTAGGAAGATGGAGATGTTCACATCCCCACCTCAGCTTTGCAACTTGCATATTTATCTCGTTGTGCCTGATACCACTGGGAATAAATCAGCAGAGACACACACACACGGAGCAGATCCGCTGGTTCAGATAGCGTGGGACCTGCACTGGCATTTACCCACAGCTCAAATCAAACTCCCAGGGAAGTT